>NW_027072034.1:142912486-143094986 GCF_038088225.1 Cyrtonyx montezumae | reverse complement strand
TCCATATGACAACATTGCTATGAACTGGAAGTAGTCCCATCACAGGTAATTAGCTGGCCATTGATTCAGCTCAATTCCCTTATCAGACTTAATTTGCTTTTTGCAGCAATTTGTCTCACAGCTGTAATAAGGCACTGGCTTAGAATCATCAGGTACAGAGTTTAAGAACAAGTCATGAGAGATATTTCGATGATGTTTGTGTGAGTGAAATTTAAACCACTCCTAACTTCTTTTTCCAACAGCAGAGTTAATAAAATGTGTCCACACTACAGCTATACCAGAGCACAGGCTGATGACGTGAAGGCTAAGATGCAAACATCCATTTATTTTCTTCTGAGGATGCTATTGATACAGTGCAAAATGCAGAGAGTTGAATCATTACAACTAAACCCTGTAATATTTAGATGTCAGAGGCTTTAAATTTAAAGTTGAGCCTTTAGATATAAAGCAAAAAAGAAGATATCTTTTTCAGAATGCATATGTAAAATTAAAGAAACCCAGTTAAATGGTTTCCCCTTACAGCAATCAAAAAAATTGTTATTCCACATTGAATGCAATAGAAAGTTTATTTAACTAATAATTATATCCTGTCAAGGCCAGGATACTTTTAGAAGCAAAGTTATTTAGTTTACTGTACCCTTTTCTAAGTAAAGTTATTTTGATATTGATGTTCAAATTAATCACCTTGGCTAAGCATTTTGTGCTTTTTGACATTCATCTTTTGTTTGTCATATTATTAGTAATGTTTTTATCTTCTGTCATATATGCATTATAGTCTACAGTTTGTGATGCTTTCAACATTGCTATTGAGGCTTATTACAAAAAATATAAAACACTTCCTGGGTTTGTATATAATAATTAAAACTTATTCAGGAAGACTGCGTATATTCACTATCTTGCAAATAGAGCAAGTACCTCCTTTAATCAGGAAGATATTTTCACAGAATAATTATATTTTGTTCTTAACATCTGTCTTAGAAAAGAATGAATCACTCTTAGAATTTAGTTTGCTCCAAAGTATTCAACTTCCCCGTAGAACAAATGTCACAACATGCAGTACCCCATCACATTTTTTGCCATGTTTCGAAGTTGTAGTATCTCCCTGATCCTTTAACAAATAATAAAAATTCAAATATTTTGGTCTAATAACGGTACTCACCTATGTCTAGATGGGCAGTTCCAAGGTCTATACTTCCTTTGCACAGTTAAGGAAGAGACTTGAAACAGTTGACATATAGGCTTGGATATTTTGAAGTCATAGATAATTTTCCTATATCTTTGATGTGATTTGGATTTCATGTTGGAGAGTCTACATGTCTGATGTTTCAGAGGAAGAACATACTTATTTCTATATTTTTGAATGGCAGCATTAAATTCGTTTGATAATTTTGTTCCCACTGGTCATTAATCACTTTGGACTGTAAGTGCCAGAAATACTTAAGGATATCAGTGCTATTAACTAAATGATGTATAAGTAGATCAGTCTAAATGAAATCTACCAGTCATATTTCAAAACAAACCTTCAGAACCTGATTTATGCATCTACCTGCACTCTGCTTAGTTTTACTTCCCTCCTGTCTTTCTACTTTCCATCCTTCACTCCTTCATTCATTCCTTCCATCCTTTCCTTCTTTCTTTCTGCTCTCCTCCACTGTTTCTTACTTCACTTTGATTTAGTCTTCTTTTTGATCTTCAATCAAATAGAAGACTTCTAAGTTGTCTGGGGGGGCTCCTCCAAGAAGGCAACATGGCCAATAGCCCAGCTGAATTTCATCTGCACAAATGTACACAGCGTGGGAAATAAACAGGAGGAAACTGTGATCCAGTTAGAAAACTGTAACCTCAGTGCTATCACAGAAACATGGTGGGATGAACTACAATTGAGAGCAAGCTGCAAGCAATCCAAGAAACTCTTTGGAGTCCATTGAAGAAGTCTTCCTGGTGCAGGTGTTGGACAGACAAACCAGAGATGCAGTATTATTAGACCCGATGCTCACCAGTGCAGAGGAGACCATTAAAGAGGTTAAGATTGGTGGCAGTCTGGGCCATAGAGACTATACTCTGATCACGTTCATGATCTTAAGGAATATGGGCCTGGCAAAAGGGAAGTCAGGACCTGGCAAAAGGGAAGTCATTCACAAGAGAGAATGTTCATCTTTGTAAGGAATTAATGGATGGGATCCTCTGGGAAACTGTCCTCACAAACATTGGATTGGAACAGAGCTGTGTCTTTAAAGACAGCAGTGTCACAGAATTGCTTTTTCTGAGGGCACAAGAGCTCTCCATCCCCCAGCACAAGAATTCAAGCAGAGAAAACAGGAAACAGGCATGGCTGAGCAAGGACTTGCTGGTCAAACTGAAGGATAAGAAGGAAAAGTACAAGCACAAAAGTGGAAGCAGGAATAGGTGGCCTGGGAAGAACATAAGGATACCATCTGGTCATGCAGACATGGGATCAGAAAAGCCAAGACACAAACAGAACTGAACTTGTGAGGGATGTGAAAAAAAAAAAAAAGAATTTTATAGGTACAATGTTCAGGAAAAAAAAAAAAAAAAGCAAAGGAGAGTGTATCCCCTCTAATAAGTGAGAAGGGAGAACTGGCTTCAACAGACATGGAGGAGACTGAAATACTCAGAGTTCTTTGCTTCAGTCTTCTCTGTCTGTCAGGCTTCCAGAGTTCTTTGCTTCAGTCTTCTCTGTCTGTCAGGCTTCCTAGACCTCTTGTGTCCTTGAAATTTTAGGTGGGGGTTGAGGAAGCAAAATTCCTTCCACTGGGAGTGGAGGAATTGAGAGACATCCTCATGAAGCTGTACAAGTCTATAGGGCTGTATAACACACATCTCAGAGCTCTGAAGTAACTAGCTGATGTGGTGTCCAAGCTACATTCCATCATATTCGAAAAGTCATGGCTGTCAGGCAAAGTACTCAGTGACTAGAAAAAAGAGAACATCACTCCAATTTTTAAGAAAGGGAGAAAGGAAGACCCATGGAACTACAGGCTGATGGGTCAGAAATCTGTGCCTCAGAAGATCATGGAGCAGATCTTCCTGGAAACTATGCCAAAGCACATGCATGACAAGGAAGTGATCCAAAACAGCCAGCATGATTTCACCTAGGGCAGATTGTGCCTGACCAATCTGGTGGCCTTCTATGATGGAGTGAGGACACTGATGGTCAAATTTATGGTGTCTGCCTGGAATTGTGCAAAGCCTTTGACATTGTCTGGATCACATCCTTATCTTAAGTTGGAGAAACAGGGATTAATAAGCTAGGTCATTTGGTGACAAAATAATTATTTGGAAGCTGCAGCCAGAGGGTCAATGGCCCTGTGTCCAGGTGGAGGCTGGTGATGAGTAGTGTTACCAAGAAGTCCATCTTGGGACTAGTGCTCGTCAGCCTATTCACCTGGATAGTGGGATCGAGTGTACCCTCATGAATTTTGCTGACTACACCAAACTGAGTGGTGCAGTTGATACAACAAAGGGAAAGGATCTTGGAGAAGAGAAGATTCCAGAAAGACCATATCACAGCCTTCTAGTACTTAAGGGAAGATCAAAAGCAGGAGGGAGACCAATTTTTTACACAAGGAGCAAGGGGAGCAGTTTTAAACTAAAAAAAAATTGAGATTTCAGATTAGATTGAGATTTTTTTACTCAGAATGTGGTGAGGTACTGAAGTAGGTTGCCAGAGAAACTGTTATTGTCTATCCCTAGAGGTGTACTAGGCCAGGTTATATGGGGCCCTAGGTAGCTTGGTCTAGTTGGTGGTTCCAACAGGGTGCTTGGAACTGGATAATCTTTGAGGTGCTTTCCAAACCAAACCATTCTATTATTTTATGAAAATAGAATAATTAAAGAAGAAATTTCTGCTCTTATCTATCTATCTATCTATCTATCTATCTATCTATCTATCTATCTATCTATCTATCTATTTATTGTCTGTGGATAATTTTGTTCAAGGAGTCTTGAATCACATCTCTGCTGTAGGGTTTCTATTGTCTCATTATGCTCAGCTATGAGTGGAGATGTCTCAGTTATGAAAAAGACTGTAATCAGCCCAAATCATTCCCAGATAGAAGTTATTCTTTTAGGAAAAGATTTATAAGAGGTTGGATATTGACATAATTTTAAAGCATTTCATTCTAGTGTAAAATGAAAGACAAAGTATTTCCACATTCGAAATGATTTAGAGTTTTATTTCTATAATCCAAGCACAGTTTCATGTGCTCTCTCAAAATGCAATGGGCCAGACTTTTCAGTGGTACAAATTGATGTAGCTACTGTAAAGATGTGTTTTGTTCAAATAAGGTTTAAGAAATTGCTGAAGAAAACCAAACAATTAGGCAAAATGTGTAAAAATAAAACCAATATTTTGATGACACTTGTGCATTCATTCCTATTTCATCTTTGCCAATGTAAATTACAAGGCATACAACAAAAAATTTAATATTGCATTTTTAACTATATACTGAGCATATTTTACAATTTGTGGAATACGTTTAACAATTCTTGGAAGCCATCCAAACTCTTATAAAAATTGATATATCTCTCATTAGCATTTTGAAGATGTCAGCCATTTTTATATAGGGTTATAGAAAGTAATGTGCCAAGGGAAATAGTTGTTTTACTGCTGTGTGTCAGAACAAACATGATTAACATTGTGCCATATGTATGTCCTCATGAACTCCCACGAGGGACTGGATAACTAGGCCTTGTAGTCAATTACTGAAATTGAAAGTGCTTTGTACCTCAGTTTTTTGTGCATCAACAGTTTGTATGTAGGGTCATTAGGAATACTGCTTGTGAATGTTTGTGTGCAGAGTTGCTGATGCAGATTTTTATTACTTTTTTTTATTAAAGATCTAAGAGAGAGATAATTCATGTGAAAAGTCATTAAAATGAGCATAATATTAAAACAATAAACAAAGAAAAACAAACCATAAAAAAAAAAGGAAGAAAATGAAGTTCAGTAAAGAAGTATCCTGTATTGATGTATATTACTTCTGCTCCTGCAGCTTGGGTTATTTCACAGTTATTTCAACTGTTTCAAATAGAGGATGATGGCATCAACATATTTCTTATATTTTTACTATCATTTGTAGAATCACAGAACCTTTTGTGTTGGAAGGAACTTCTAAAGGTCCCTTTAAAGTCCAACTGCTTTGCAATGAACAAGAGCATCTAGAGCTAGGTTGGGTTGCTCAGACCCTGGTCTAGCCTGACCTTGAATGACTCAAGAGACTGGACTTTCACATGTCTCTGGGCAACCAGTTCCAGTGTCTCACCACCACTGTAAAAAACTTCTTCCCTGTATCCAAACTAAATCTACCCTCTTTTAGTTAAACCAGTTTCCCTTGTCCTAACCCAGCAGACTCTACTGAAGAGTCAATCCAATTTTTTTTTTTTAGAGTTCCCCTTTAGACACTGAAAGGCTGCTATCAGGTCACTTCAGAACCTCTTTTCCAGGCTGAACAGCCCCAGCTCATCCAGTCTGTCTTCGCAGAGGAGGTGTTCCATCCTTTGGATCATTTTTTGGCCCTCCTCTGGATGCACTGCAACAGCTTCTGTCTCTTTTATACTGAGGACTCCACACCTGGACAGTGCTCATCAGCACAGAGTAGAGGAGCAGGATAGCCTCTTATAACCCACTAGCCATGTTTCTTTTGATGCAGCCCAGGATACAGGCCAGTCCAATTGCCTTTCCGGGCTGCGAAAGCACTTTGCTGGCCCACACGCAGCTTTCCATTTACCTGTACCTCCAAGTCCTTTTCAGCAGGCTGTACTGAGTCTTTACATCCTCCAGCTTGTAATTATAGTGGGGGTTGCTGCGACCCAGGTGTAAAACTTTGCACTTGGATTTGTTGAATCTCATGAGATATATTACCTGTGCCCACTGCTAGAGCCTATCTACATCTCTCTGGATGACATCCCATTCCTCAGGCACCACACAGCTTGGTATTAACTCCAAATTTGCTGAGAGTGGACTCGATTCCTCTGTTGATGTCATTGATGAAGATATTAAAGAGAATCAGTCCCAGAACTGACTCCTTGAGGGACACCAGTTGTCACTGATCTCTGTCTGGACATTGAGCCATTGACCACCAGTCTCTGATCTCACAACCAGGCTCTCATCCATCATACAGCCCACCCATCAAATCCATATTTTTCCAATTTGAGAGAAAGGTGTTTTGGAGGACAGTGTCAAAGGCCTTCCTTAAGTCCAGATAAATTATGTAATTGACTCTTCCCTCGTTCGTTGGTGCAGTTACACCATTAAAGAAGAAACTAGGTTTGTCAGGTAAGACTTGCCCTCGGTGAAGTCATTATGGCTTTCTTGTATCACCTCTTTCTCTTCCATGTGCCTTAGCATACCTTCCAGGAGGATTTGTTTCATGATCTTCCTTGGCACAAACAAGAAGCTGACAGGTCAGTAGTTTCCTTGGTTTCTCTTTCTACCTTTCTTAAAAATGGCTGTGATGTCTTTTTTCCAGACACCAGTCTTAATCTGACTGACATGAGTTGTTAAATATCATTGAGATTGGCTTGATAACTACAGTAGACAATTCTCTACCAACTGCATAGATTCTGTCTGATGACTAGTAACAGTGAATATGAATTGTGAGATTCAATATCAGTTCATAACTTGTGCAGCAGAAAGTGTTTTAGAAAAGTACACTAAACTTTTCAGATTTTTTTTGTTGACACCTTTCCCTGAATGTTTTCTGCAAAAACTATCTGCAAATCTATAGGCATCAAGATGATTTGCTCAGTATTCTTCTAAACACTACAGTAAGAGCAGACAGGAGCCTGCTTATGACAGTCCCAAGATAGCAGGATACAAACTATGTGATAGTGTTGTAGCTGAGTCTGAATGAGTAAGTGCTGCTGGGAAGAAATATTAGTAGTTCAAATGCCTTGACATGATAACTAAAGTTTTTCCCATTTTAGCCAACTGAGAATGACAAGAGGGATTAACTCACTTTTTCTTATACAGTATGTTTCTCTAAAAAAACACTTATTTAAGGCAAGACTGTGGATTGGTTTACATGGGTTATTTTCTGTACAAAATCGAAAGTATTTGCTCACATCTTATAAAGCTTTAATCACACTAAATTCATACTGAACTGTTTCAAAGGAGCAACACATTCTCTACAGATTGATGTACTATCCACCCATCACTGCGACACCTGACATGTGACAGAACATGTAGGTAGCATCTACTGCAGCTTTCAAACCAAGTGCTTGCCTGTCTGATATTCGGACATCACCTCAGTGATGTTCATCTGAAACAAACTGCTGCTTTACACACTAGGAAAAATCAGTCTTTTGTGTATCTAAAACCCAAGTATGTACAGATAGGAATAGGTGTGTTGAAACGTATGCTCAGGCATTTATGAAATTCACCTTTTTTTGTTGTTGTTGTTTGTTTGTTTGTTTGTTTATTTATTTTGAATGTTGCAAGAAAAAAAGAGCTAGCTTCATCAACTGGTGAGTTTGTACCCGTATGATGATGGAGTATCGAAGAAAAATAAGTTACACTGTACAGCTTTAAACTATGACATTATTTGGTAAGGATGAGCTTCAGTTATGTTTATAGGAGCAAAAACAATCCCTTCCATTCCTTTTTGCTGTCCTCCTCTTTTCCGCCCATCTCCCTCAATAATCTTTCTTTTGTCTGAACACAGTGCCAAGTTTCAATTGCGCCCAGACACTGTGAAGGCAAAGACATTGTGCCATCTGGGTTTGCTGGTTTCCTGAGAAGGAAACATTGATCTGTGTGCTGTGGAAGAGCCACGCAGATTTTCATTCTAATTAGTCAAGCAATCTCATGTACACACTGAACAAGATAGGTTACAGCAAAGATATCTGCATAATTTTATGTAAAATGGATAACCTTACTTTAAGTTTTTAGAATGTTGAGTAGTTAGTTGGCTGAGAATAGTCAGATCTATGTAGGATGAAAACACTGGACCTCCTGAGCTATCTGATTCAATCAGAATGCAACGGAAAGTACCCAATAATCACTGTGTACAAATCTTACACTGAAATTTAAAAAATATACAGAAAATAAACCAATGTATTTTTGTAACGGCTTAGAAGTGTATATACAGTGGATTGTGACAGAAAAACAAGCACAAGAAAGGCAAAACAATTGCACAATTGCATGTTTTTCTTCTGGTGAATTATTTTTAATATTTTTTAGAGCAATATAAAGTGCAATACACTACGAACCTCAGAAATAATTCATCAGAAGCAGCAGTTTTTTAAACTTCTCCATCTTCCTTTATCTATATGCTTCATCTATCACATGAAAGACCATCTGTTAGCAAAATGTCCCTCTCTGGGGACATTAAGGTCCCAGTCTTTGAGCACGCTGTGGTTCTCTTTAACCCTCTGTACTTGAATTCCTCTCTGGTGAAAAAGCAAAGGGAATAGATTAAAGTCTGGATAAAGATCTTTCAGGCAGCTACCAAAACAGTTTTGGAGATGATCTCAGACCCAACAGTTTAGATCATAGTCTCTTCTGACTGAATAGAAGGAAGTCCATAGGTGTATGCTTGTAATACAAAGCACGCTTCTCTGCAGAATTAAATTATGAGTCTCTGATACAAGGGTAACAATGGACATCGCCTATAATGTGATGTGAGATGATTAAAAATTTCAATAGTTACAGGAAAGAATATTAAAAATAGCATCCCAGATGTAAGACTCATTTTAAGTGCCTATCACTCTCATTTCATTTTTATTCCTATTTTTGCTGTTGCTGCTGCCCTTTTCAGTGAAATATGTGTATTTTTATTTATTTTATAATCTAATTTTCCTAGCTACACTGAAATACAATTCAAATAATATAATTAGTGTGGATTTGCGTGGAGAAAGTAACATTAGGTTTAAAAAAATGAACTTGTTCATAAATGATTAGGATCAAAATTTGGAAGGAGCTTCAGAATCTGAGGACTGAACCAGGAAAAATTCCATCCAAATTCTGTCCTCTAAGAAACAAAACAATGATAAATAAGTAGATAAATAGATAGATAGATAGATAGATAGATAGATAGATAGATAGATAGATAATTTATATATATTTATATAATAATATAATTTTTTCCAGAGATTTTTGCAGGCATGTTTAATTATTTACTATGATCAAAGATGTAAGAAAAGTTAAGGCTTAAAAATCATTGAGTGATACTAGTTTTACTCATATTTAAGTTAAAGGATATTTTTTATTATGGCTTTATTTTTAATATCAAAAGGCAGAAAGTGCTTGATATCCTTGTTCACTCTATTTCAGTTCTTATTCCACCTGAAATACTACTCTTGTAAATCTGTCATACTGGCTCTCTGTGCTTTAGTTCTCCAGCTGGAGGAGCAGTCCTATGCTTGAAGTAGTTTTTTGAGGGTGACTAAATTAAATAGAGTGAGGTTTAAGATGCAAATACATGCAACTGAGAGTAAGAATTCAAACATTTTTCACTAGAAATAATTGACTGTGTTATCAGTACACTGATCAGGGTTTAAATATACTAAATAGTATATGCATACACGTATATATGTATGTTCATATATATGCAAACATGTATTTTGAGATGGAAAGTAGTTATTTAAAACACGGAGACAAAATGTCTAGTATTTAAATGCATCCTGATCTTCCAATTGACATCAGAATATTTTCCACCTCATTTTGATTTCATTTTCCAAAACAAAGTGTTGAAACCCTTAGAAAAACTGATAAAAGGCATTTTAGACAGATATAGTGTAAAGGTCCTTCCATGTAACCTTGGTCAGTGAGAGGTCTACCACCTGTAGCTTTCCAGGGTTCCTCAGATCTTTTCTAGTGTTTGATTTTCCACTCTCCCCTGAGCTGTTTTATACCCAGCTGTTAGAGTTTGACCAGATCTCATGACCCAGGTTATGTCAAGGTTTGAATAGGAGTATGATAATGGAAACAGTGTGCTGACAAGATAGGGTTTTAAAAAGCCTTAAATTGATCTACAGTTGTGGTTTTACTGTTGTACACTATATTGGGGTGAGATGCAATAGGAAAACTTGTACAAGTCTATAAAAGAAATACAGCTATGCCATTGAGTAAATTCAATTGTTGCCAAGATCTAAGAAAGCAGATTGTTGTAAGAGATTCCAAGCATATCTTTAAATATTTTAGAAGGGAAAACAAGAAAATCATGACATTGTCTGCCCACTCCATGTCCAAATATTTCCA
Source organism: Cyrtonyx montezumae (assembly GCF_038088225.1). Taxonomy (NCBI): domain Eukaryota; kingdom Metazoa; phylum Chordata; class Aves; order Galliformes; family Odontophoridae; genus Cyrtonyx; species Cyrtonyx montezumae. The sequence goes on along the minus strand of NW_027072034.1, from coordinate 143,084,764 downwards.
ACATAGGCTGGGAGCTGGAAATGTTTACATATTTAAACTCATAATGGAACATTTGTAGGGATTGAAAATCCACAAAATAATTTGCATGAATTTGCTGGCATTGGAGTTTCTTGCTATTTTTGATATTTTTTTGCGTGAGTAGATTCACTACAAGAGAGTCCAAAATCTCTAGTTCGTTCCATATAGGAGATCTCCTCTGTAGCAACACAGACAGGCAGCTGTTGCTATTGAATATTTCTTTAGAAGTTCGGATTAGTTTCCATTACCTTTGATCCAGTTCGCAACAGTTTTTCTCCCTTGTAATCAGAATTTAGGCAATGAGATATTGTTTCTGTCTGTATTTTTATTTACTTATTTGTCTTCCCTACAAGTGATAAAAATTGGAAAATCAGCAAAAGTAGAAACAACTTCAAAACAGATAAAACACCCTCACCTAAAAGAGTATTCTAAATTAGTTTCAGTGTTTAGATAGAAGTGACATCTGTGTCTTTTATTAAACTCTCCATTACAAGATACTGCTTTCTTTTACCTATAATTTTGTCTTACATTAAATAATTACACTGAGATCTCAAAAAATGGTTTTGCCTCTTTTAGACAAAAGTGCATTATTTTTACATATATTTTAATTTTAGTCAGAATTATTTGAATATTTCTAAGAATGAAACAATAAAAATGTATCATTTAGTTCATATTAAATAAGAAACCTTACCTTCAAAAGATAATCTGGAGGATAATCTGAAGGAAAAGGAAGTAGCCTTTATATCAGGGATATGCCTTTTGCCACCCTCAGGAAAAGGCAGCACAAATTTGTCTGTGTTTTCAGTCAGTCTGGAGTTAATATGACAAAAAATGAGGACTCGTAAATCACTGAATGTAGTAGTTACTTTCATAAAAATTGGACACGCTTGTTTACAATTTGTTAGTTCAGTTCTTTTGCCAGTTTTTATAATTTTAGAGACCCTGGATCTGTCAAATATGCTGCACAGAGCCTTCAGCACTGTTGATCATGTACTAAGTCCAGCACGGTACATCTCTAACTTTCACATACTCAGACATTTACATGCTAACTCATGTATGTTCTTATCATGAAGCAGAGCACTGTGAAAGATCTTGAAAGCTAATAAAACCTTACAAGTTTTGTTGTTGTTGTTGTTGTTTTTTTCAGAAGATCAAGATAAATACATATGACATTGTACTTGCACTGTGATACTGTGATCTAGATTTTTGTATGACTTATACATGTTATGATACAGGAACAACTTGTGCTCCATATAAGTGTTTTCTTCTACTTCAGCAATTTAGCAAAATTTAGCAATCTATCTCATGCCAGACCCTTAACCTTGTAAGTATGTTCCTCTGTGGTACCTCAACCTGCTGCAACTTCTTAGGGCCTACTTTTACTAATTCTCTAGAAAATCTGTATATGAGCATATTTATGTATGTGAATGCCCTGGATGTAGTACTGAGCCCAACATCACAACCACAGGCAATGAGCCTACCCATCCTGTCATCTGAAAAACCTGTCGCTCTTTCTGTCTCTACCTCAAATTGCATGAGGATAAACACAAGACATGACAGTAAAGGAGGGGTAGGATTGTACCAAAGAAGAAATATAGGAAATAAGAGAATTGGAGAGGAGGAAAAGTAAGGATGAGAGTTGGAAAATCAGAAAATTGAGCTAAACAAGTACTAGATTAAGTACCCAAGGAAAACAAAGTTACATGAGGTCTACAGGGAAGAATGAAACTAAAGACTGCTGTGTGGGTGACTGGGTCCATGAACTAGTGGAGAGACTGATCAGACAAGAAAAATAGCATGAATCAGGGAAGCAGGAAATGACATGTGCTTTGTTGAAAAAGAATGACCACTGTGATTAGATAGTTTCTTGGAAATAGTAGAATTGGAGCAGAAAAATTTGAAAGCTGAAGTAGAATGGAATGGACTAATTAGTGGAGGAAATGACTGTAAAAAGAGTTTGCCAAAAGGAGGTGGTAGGAACAGTAGAACTGAAGGAAGTTTTTTGTTATTGATTGGTTTTAGAGGTTTCAAAAGGCACATCGAAGTAACAAACTAGCTATGCTGGAACTAAGACAAAGTAATGATGAAAATAGGAGGGAAAAAGAATCCAAGGAATTAAAATAACAATAATAGGTCTAGAGCAGACAATGCAAAGCAATTCACACTGAGTTGTATGGACACACCTACTAGAATCTGGGAGGGACCCCCAGATTTTTCTTAAACACTAGATTTTCTCTGCAATTTTATTTTTCTATTATCTGATACAAATATTTCATGTGGGAAGCATTTGCATTTATTTAATATACGCAGAGAAGAAAAACCTGTGATTACTATCACTTAGTTATCCTTTTATCTCAATACTCTGATCCCAGCTCAGGATGCCTGGGAAGGCACTGTGATGCCCTGAGATTAAAGTGCTTTTACTTTCAGATTGCAGCTGAAAGGAAGCCAAATACAAGCACAGACTATATACACAGATTCACACTTACATGTAACAGAAAAAAAATGTGTCATAATGTACTGAAATGTTACAAAATTTCAGGATAAAATTGCTAGGGTAGTATTGTTTTAGATTTAATAGTAAGTGTATGCATTATAATACAGTCCAGTGATGTGATAATTTTTACAAGAATCCTGTCTCATTTAATGTGTAAGAGGTGTATTCAAAGGGTGAATTAAGTATAATGTTTAAAAGACGTTTGTGGCTCAAATGGGACATCAAAAAGAAAAGGATAGGTTTCCTTGTTGAGAACTCTGAATATGGTTCTGAGGGATTTAATTTCTTCCCTTCCTTTTCCCAAGGTATCTGTGTGATACTAAACAAGTCATGCAAACCAGTTTTTTCTGAGTCCATCTCTTATTGCATGGCCTCATGCCCTAATTGCTCAGCACAACAAAAAAAGACCTACTCAAAATACAATGCTCTCAGTATGATAACTGAACTTACTGGAACCTGACTTGAAAAACATGAAGAGCTCTATCAGCTTCTTGGGAAAATTAAATAATATCCATTTTGACACAATATTAGGGATATTAGGGGTGCTACTGAGATGAATTAGGGACAAGTTAATCTATAGCATTGAACACTGCAAGTAGTAAAGATAAAATTAATAATTTGCCAACTTGTAGACTAGTGATTCTTGGAAGTAGATCAAACCTGGGACATTGAGCTTTTTCAGTGATAACTGCACTTGACTTACATAAAACAATTTAAAGCAGATTCTCAAAATAGTAACCAACTTCTGTCCTCTTCAGTGAACAAAAAAGAACCTTTAAAAGCAAGAGTGCATAGTCACGTTAATGACCTAATGCAAATGTACAAGAAGGCTGAATTAAAATTGCATTGCTAATCTTAAAGATGCATTTTTGTGAACTCAAACAATGGATTTTTCAATATTAGTAAAGTTCTAGTAGCATTGTGTCTGCATTTAGACATAGAAGAGATATTTATAACCTACATGTGTGTGTGCATCCACACTATCTGTTTTTCCACTGATCTTTTCATCATGCTTCTTCATTGCTTCTTTTTCCATTATTCTGCCAATGAGTTAAGGGAATTCAGTAATGATTTAGCTCAACTTTGAAAACCAGATTCCCTCTTAAACTAAAATAAAGTATCTGAACCAGCAAGTCTGATTATGTATGAAATAAAGTAAAACAAGGTTATTAATCCACAAATGAAATGCAGCTTTCTAACATGTATTCAGTGTGTGGGACTTGGTGCTATACACTCTTGAATTTTTATTCCAGCCTCTAGCTTTTAAAGAGGGTACATTATATGTGGCGGCAACCACAGAGTCATGTCTGCTGCCAAGAAAACATATTACTACAGTTCAGTAATGTTGCTTAATTGTTTTCCCTCTGGTCAAGTTACCCAGAAATACTTGCTCTTCTACAGCTCTGTAGTAATGGTTAGTTAGATGAAATGACCAGCCTTCAGAGGAATTAGAGATATGTTCTGAGCTTCTGTTAGAGAAAAAGGTTTCCTTCTCTGGGAAATTATATAACCTCTCCGAGCATGGTATTTTTACAAATAGAGATTTCTATCAGAAACAATCATTTTATGATGAAAAATGGTCTTGCCTTGTGGATGTGTACATACCACACAACAACAGATAGCTATAGGACATAAAATGATTTGCGAGTTACAAAGGCAATAAAACTAGAATGGGGAAAAAGCAAAAATAACAGGAAAGTGTAGGACTAGGATCTTTCTGATCCTTACCCAGATGTACAGAGAATGAATGAATGGACAAAGACTGCTCATTATTCCTGTATAAAGTAATTTCCTTCCTTCTTTGTCAGGACATAATGAATCTAAAAATGGGAAGAAAGGTCAAAGACTAGAGGAACTACTCAACATTCGTCCTTTACAGTTGCACAAGAGTGTGTTTTCTGCACTCACTCTGAGCTTTGTGCTAGAGTATTATTCAACATAGGGTTGTGTTTAAATGACACAGTCTAAGGTCTTAGAAAGTGTGAAGACATTGTCAGTACACTCAGAGATAAGTGAAACAAAATAGCTTGTTGGAAACCAGGATATTGTTTCCTAACTTATCTCAAAATAACCATTATTAAGATAAATTTGATAAAGAGGAAAATTCTGACATATGAGAGCAAACTTTATACAGTTGGAGAATCAAGTACAGTTCTGTATGAGTCTAATGAATGTAAAATGACTGTTCTTCAGTTAGTAATGTAATTCAGAAAGCCTTGTTTTTCTGATTCTGTAAATGGAAAATGGTATATTGATTACCTCCACTGAACTAATTGAAAAAGCTAACAAAATAGATTTAAAGTAAAAAACTTCCACAAAGCAGAAGGAATAGTAATAATTTAAATATTTTATATTGATTTAAAAGAAATGCAGTTAAATCTTTTTACTAATAAGTATTTTTTTTTTCCCACCAGGACAAATAATCTGTGTCTCAGGATAATCACTCACATAGTAAAATAAAAATAAAACCAACTAACAGCCTGCTGTTGGCCACTCCTAAAAGATGAAGTAAACCATAACTTAAAATGAGTTTAGGGTAGCAAGGAAATATTTTGAGGAGGATTATGTGGCTTTACTTGCTTTGTGAACTGCACAGAAAAGTCTGCACACGGTTGAGACAAGAGACTCATATCTGCAGTCAGATAAGTGGAGGAGAGCTCCAGAAGTCATTCACAGGTGAGAGATGATACCAACTCTACACAGCTCATGACTTCACTTCAAGGTGGTACAATCCTGACCACTTGTTTCCTTCAGATCATTCCAACCACCTGTGCCTATATCTGATGTATTCCTTCACACAATACAGAAGGATGTATTATGACTCTTCTTAAGTTATATTCAGACTCTTGAGTTACTCTTTGGTATATAAAAGATATGAATGAGGTACCAGAAGAGAACTGCAATATGATGAAATCACAGCGATCTTGCACTTATAAAGTGTGCATTCTGTGACTCATTTTCAACATATCATAGCTCCTCTTTATCTAGATATTTTCCTTATAAGGAACTTTATGAATACTCCTGGATCAACTAAAGTAGTTATATATCTTTCAGAAATAAATGAATTATTTACAATAGCTCCCTTTGTCAGTTATGGGCTAAATATAACGGCTTTTTCAACAAGGTTTTAAAATTTTGTGATAGCTCTTTTAAATATACTGTATAAAAATTACACACACCTTGCTTTTCCTAATTTTGATTTTAGTTTAGATCTACTAAAACAAAGTTTCTAGGACCAAAACAGTCCAAAGATTTTGTCATTATAATTAAAGAATCAAATAAACCAACCAACAAACAAAAAAGAGTAATATAAAGGTTGACAATTTCTGGATTGACTAGGAATTGGGTGCACCTTTTAGTTGGGTTATTTTTTGCTATTGATAAGCAACAGTAATTAGAAAATCTTAATCAGAGTTTGGTCACAACCTTGTCAACAATCTGAAAGTTATATTCAGTTTGAGATTTAGTGAGAAATATTTTCACCAGGTTTATTTTTCCCAAGGTAACCTGAGAGGAATGGATATCATGGATTCCTGGGAGGAATATAGGGATACTGATTGGCTGTGCAGGGCTGGGAGAAGGAAAACCAAGGCTCAACTGGAACTGGACTTGATAAGGGATGCAAAAGAGGATAAGAAAGGCTTCTATAGGTATATCAACCAGAAAGGGAAAGTCCAGGAAGTTGTACGCTCCCTAGTGAGCAACACAGGCAGGTAGGTAACAATAGACAAGGAGAAGGCTGAGATATTCAACAACTTTTTTTCTCAGTCTTCAGTAGCAACTGCTCTACACACAGCCCTCAAGCATGTAATTTGCAAGATGGAACTGTGGGAGCAATGTCCCTCATGCTGTCAGCGAAGATCAGATTGTAAAGTTGTAGATGTTAAAGATTGTAGATGTAAGTCTATGGGTCCTGATGAGAAGTATATCAGAGTTCCTACAGAATTAGTTGACATAGTTACCAAGCCACTATCAATGATATTTGAAAAGCCATGGTCATCAGATGAAGTCCCAGAGACAGAAAAAAGTAACGTTATTCCCATTTTCTAAAAGTTAAAATAAAAATGCAGTTTCTGAACTAAGTGAGTTAAGTCCCCTTTATTAGGAAATAAAGAAAGCTAATCAAGTGCAGTAGGGAATTACACAGAATGGAATTTGTCTTTTCAGTTGACCTGATGTGCTAATTTGTTGCTCAGTGCTAAAAAAAATAGAAAGCAAATTATTTTAAGTTTGGGGTCAGTATTAGTATTCCGACACAGAACAACGAATAAATAAGTAGAATCATAGAATCCTAGAATATCCTGAATATGGTTTTGGCACTAGAACAGGCTCCCCAAGTAAATTCCTCAGAACAAACCTGATGGATTTAAAGAATCATTTGGACACTTTTCTCAAAAATGCGATTTGAATTTTAGGTAGCACTTTATGGAATCAGAACTTGATGATCCTTGTGGGTCCCTTTCAACTCTGAATATTCTATGATTCTATGATTCAAGGAGTAAACTAAGTACATACAACTATGTATATGAATACATCCCATTAATAATTCAAAATCATGGTTATCTTTGGGTAAGAAACATTTTTTTTACCCCCACCACAGTAAAAAGTTACTTTATTCTTTATTATTTTATTTAGGAAATGTATTTAAACCAATCTCATTAATATTAGCAACAAAACTACTTCATATACAATGAAAATAACTTTATTTTGCCCTAGTTATTTCAGATCATTTAATAATAATTTAAAAATAATTTTCTACTATTTTTTGCTTGAAAGAGAATAAAACTCTCCTAATCTCCTGTGTGCTATTCTGCACACATCACAAGACAAATTGGAAATTAAAAAAGTAAGGGGGAGGGGACGAATGAACAGCAAACACAACAAAATTCCTGCAAAAAATAAAAAAGAGAGTATACTGTTGAACATATTAATAATTACTGTTCTTAGTATAATTTTTTCCATTGATCAGTAGATAACAATGATACAGTACTGAAAACAACAATGACAAGAACAACAAAGCTACTAAACCTACAAGTTTATGCTGACTTTTGGGTAAAAATGTCCATCTTCTGTAGTTGAACTTAATATTCTGTTCTTTTTTCAGTAAACATAAACATTACTGGTTCAATTGCATTAATTTCTCTTGGAAATTTTCTCTAAAGCATGATACAACTGTTCCAAGTTTTTTTTTTTATGGCTTCTGTAAAAGATATCTTATTTCTCTTCTATTTAATCCATCTTCCAAAGAGGTATATTCCCATCATTACATAGCAGACAATCAGTCCACAATGGCAGCAGAATGACAAGAATTCTGTAACACAAGGAGTGACCTGAAGGCATGAAATGCTAATGCAAATATCATGAAAATGCAGATCAGTGGAAGAGACCAGTAAACCAGTCCTGCCCCATAACTGTGAGGACTGCCACTAGAGAAAGGGGGAGGACTGCTAATTGAAGAGTCTGCCCTCTTAAGAAAGCTCACTCCAAAGATTGCTAGATAAGCAAATGAGAGAAGAAGTGAGACCTGGAATAGGCAGAGCAGATGAATAGCAGTACCACCAGTAGCTGCTCCTGGTATTTCTACATGATATGTTTGTACCTGGTCCTTCACCTTTCATTAAATGATAGGGTGTAGTCCTCATCTGTGGCATTTGCTCTTCAGGGTGCCTCCTATTGAATTTGAGCCAACATGCAAATCTCTATGAAGGACATACAGCATTACTCTAGGATGAACTTTACTCGAGGACTTGAGTAGGTCAGCAAAGATAGAGAGAAAGGAAGATTGATTTCTTGCAAACTTCCTCACAGTTGGCTGAAACTCAGCTTCTTGCATTCCTCTAGTCTGTATTAAGTCATGTAACTTCTCAGAAAGGCCTGATAAAAGACTTCTATAGTGTGCCTATCTCACACCAGAAAGGTGTTAGTGCTGCGTTGATGTGTTTTTTTTTTCCTTAATAACTTCAAAGTATATCAGTTGTGATGTCTAATTTTCAGAAAACATTTCAAATATTGAAAAAGTTACAATTATTCAAGTTGCACTTGCTACTACTGCTAAAGAAGCTCTTAAATTTATTCTCAGATTATCAATTCTTCTTAACCTTAAGACAAAATTAATCAATTCCCCTTAATCTTTAGAAATGCTTTTCCTTTTAAATTGTTCTATTTTTCAAGTCTTCAGTTCACAAAGGAATAAGAAGTAGCTCTGCAGACATAACAAATTGGTCATATTGATTCTGCCAAGTGTACTAAATTATTAACAATTGTCTCCTCCCTATACAACCAACTTTAAGCTCACTAAAACCCTTTATGAAATCTTAGATACAGCCATCTGGGCAACATTCAGCCTCTGTCCTCTTTTTTTCTTCCCAAACCTGTTGCAGGATTAATTTATTCTTGTTTTAAGTAAGTTGGGATATACATGGAGGAAAACATAAAAACAGACTATGCTAATTTTGTTTTCATTTTTTAGGAGGTGACTAGCAGTCTTAAGTGCACTAAGGTTCCACCAAAAGGAAGAAGATAAAGAAAAGAAAAAGTCAATATTACTTAATGATATTCCAGATGTCTTAAGTTTTCTGAGCCTGGTTTGCAGACAGCCATGTCAGCACTTCAAGTGAAATAAACTTTATTGACTTGAAGGGCCACTTGTGAATGACTACTACAATTGCTAATCTGCTAATTTTCTGATGCCAGAGACTTCTTAGATGGAATGAATGTTGTTGTTATATATTACTCCTCAAAGCAGAGAAAAAAAAGTAAACACTTCTGCTCTATTCTTTGACAAATGACTGTGCTGAAGTTTATGCCTGTTAGATTTGCATTTTGAATGAGTTGTGGTTCTTTTATAGGGATACTGGAGCATTATTTAGTGATGGTCTTTTGACATTGTGTGCTGTGTTTCTCCCAGGAGTGTTATCTCTGTGCATTTCCTTTTCTATCATCAACATTCTGCCCTTGGGGAGATCACAGAAAGGATTAGAGAGTTCATTCCTTTAGTCATATTCTATTATCCTAATTCATGGTGAGCTGTCTGTTTCCTCTATAAATGCCTCATCAGTTTGAAAAGGGTACCCTAAAAGGGCAAAACTTTGATATCTTCGTAGTGGGTGACAATAAGTGTAGACAAAAAACACACGACAAAAGTACAGCTGTGAAGTGTACTGATGGTTTCATTATTGTATAGTGTAAAAACATTAAAGACTTGAATAGACCCAGCCACTTTGGTACTTATTCAAGATACAATAAGTGCTGTTAGGAGATAAGAACTAGTCTAACTAATTTGCTACATTCTCTGTTAGAATTTAGACCATAATCTATAATTTAAGCATACTGTATATGCACCACATAAAACTAATTCATGAGTGTGAAGTGGCATTTTTCTGCAAATTATTTCATACTTTTGTAAACAGTATTTGCTGTTGTATTTCCAGAAATCCTTTTAGCAGTTGTATTTCACTCATTCACTAAAGCATATGTTCATGTGTTAATGGAGCAAGACTGTGTGCACACTGTGGATGACACTCAGTTACCCTCATGTTCATCAGGATTTTACCATGGTATTTACAAAATTCATCTTAATAAAATTTATTTCTATATTTCTTGCATTGTATTACTTTTCTCTCACACAAAATTGACTTCTCTGTTAAAAAAAAATCATTCTAACTACATATAAATTTCTAAGCAAAGCCTTAGAACAAGAAAAACATCTTTACTGGATGTAAATCAGCATTCTCCAGCTGAAACTGAGAACCAGACCCGTGTTATTTATCAACAGTGGTAAAACCAACTAAATGCTTTTACTGTTTTTTCAATTAGAAATAAAACATTACAGAGCAAATCTGTAATATTGTTTCCCAAAAGTCTGGTGCTTCACTCTAGACTTTTGTTTATTCTTTGTTTCTTGTGCTATTTACAGACACAAACTCATGCAAAGGTTCTAAAATGTCATAAAATTGATAGCTTCTGAATTCAGACATGAAAATGTCAACAAAGTTGGGTTTAGCTCAAAGGTAAACTATCTTTGAAGTTTACATGCACTTATGGTTTGTTCCAAGCTTTTGACCAGCTTTCAAGTATAATAATACAAAAATCTTGGCAGTATCGTGAAAACTCAAGCTATCTACACCCAACTTGAGTTACTTTTATCCCTTTTCTGACTACTGTTTTTGTGCCATTTCCACTCTGCTATGGTTAAACTGGTATTGTTTTGCCAACAAGATATTTTAAAAAGTGAAACCAGCATCTTCATAATTTAAAAAGTACATCTCCTTTTCGAGTCACATAACCTACACTTACTTTCTTTGGAAGAAAAATTATAAAATAGAAGCCTCAGATTTTCTTTCTAAAGTACTGTCTTGTAGCTTGAGGGAAGAGTCAGAACTATATTGTATCCATCCTACATATCCATCCATATGAAAAAAAAAAAAAGTTTTCCTTTTTCGTAACTTTGTCACTAACAGATTAAGAGGCTTTTTTTATTTTCCAAATAAGTGTTCATTAAACAGCCTCAGGTCTACAGTAAACAAATAAGGAACAGTGCAGGTGATACGGATACTCCACTGGTAATATTTTTATTATATTCGCAGATTAAAATTATACTGTGATAATGTCCACAAGTCTCAAAGATAGAAATCCTTATGATAGGAGCTTCAGACAAATATTTTGAAAGAAATTTCAGCTTGTTAGCTTACATCTCTTCCAAATCCATAATTTCAGTAAATAAGCTGCTTACTTTTCTCTGAATCATAGAATGGTTAATGCTGGATGTCATATAGTTCAAATTCCTGCTCAAACAGGGTCACCTGTAGCAGATTGCCCAGAACTATGTCCAGGAGTATTTTGAACAACTCCACAGTTTCTCTGGGCAACCTATGCCAATGCTCTGTCAGCTGTACAGTAAAGAAATGCTTACTGCTGTTCAGAGGCAAACTCTTGTGTTCCAGTTTTTGCCTGTTGCCCATTATCCTGCTACTGAGCACCACTGAAAAGAATTCAGTCTTTGACCCTTATTTTATTTCCAAGTATTCACGCATCCAGATGAGAGAGATGAGATCTCCCCTGAGCCTCCTGTTCTCCATGATGAGCATTCTCGGCTATCTCAGCTTTTCCTCAGATGGGAGATGTATCATCATTTTTGTGGCTCATCACTAGACTCTCTTCCATATGTCCATGTTCAGTGTATCTTGGGGACTCCAGAACTGGATGAAATGTATGAAGCATGTAAAAGAGTCTACCATTAGAGGGGCCAATTTTATGTTTCATAGAAGTAAATTAACCTTAGAGTCTATGTAGCTCTTCCCAGTTTATACACAGAATATATGTGAGCTATACCCAATTTAGTTCCACATCAGACCTCAGTGAGTGCCTCCACAGGGTCTAAAGAACCCAAAGGACAATAAAATAATTGCAATTGCAAGTCTGTAGAAATATGTAGTGAGCTACCAGGTTTCATTTCTAAACTGACCTGTGGCAAAAAATAATCCAGGGCATACTTCTAAAAAGGACATTTCAATTATAACTACGCAATAGCACTAATGGAGATTGTCAAGGTAAGTTTATGTCTTGACTTACTTTGGTCTTTATACTTACAGACAGAATTCTTTCTCCATGTTTTAAAATATGTGTGAAGATTGGAAAAGGAGTTAGGATGAGAGTAATGGAAATTGATCTCCTGGGTAAGATACAGGCTTAGCCAGAAAAGTTTCAGAGCTCTGTACACTCCCAGCATACTAGTTCATGTATAACAGAGAGATTTCTGAGGGTGAGATGTAGATCTCTTTCTTCATGTACTTTGCTTTTCCACTGAAATAACTTGAAATTAAAAAAATAAAATAATAATAATGATATTTTTCATATTGACAATTGCCAAACATAATTGGACTGAAAACATGCAGACATATTCAACACCCCATATACCAGCAGTAACTTAATTTTCATACTGAAGAAGGTATTTATAATGTCTTCTTCCATCTAAATTTTTAAAACATCTGCTTCTCCTCTCCTCTCCTGAACAAGAACTGATTTCTTTGGTGGGGTCCAACTATCTCCGTTAGCTCAAATTCCAGGTCATGCAAATGTACAGGAATAAAATCAGTATGCAAACTTCTTTTCACTTCTTGATACACTTTATTCACTTTCAGAAAATTAATGTATACAGACACAGACATTGTATGATCATTATCAGGAAAATAGTGTTGAGCATTCAGACAATAGGGATGTCCTGAGCTTTGAGAAAAATTTCACCAGGGGGAGGTTGTGCTCGACCAACCTGGTGGCATACTATGATGTCATTACTGGCTGGGTGGATGGGGGGGAGAGCAGTGGTACACTACCTTGATTTCAGCAAGGCATTTGACACTGTCTCCCACAGCATCCCTATAACAAAGCTGAGGAAGTGTGGAATAGATGAGTGGATGGTGAGGTGGGTTGAGAACCGGCTGAGCTCAGGGGGTTGTGATCAGTGGTGAAGAGTCCAATTGGAGGCCGGTTCTTAGCGGTGTTCCACAGGAATTGCTGCTGTGTCCGGTACTGTTCAACATCTTCATCAATGACCTCGTGGATGACAGGTTGGCCATGAGCCAGCAGTGTGCCCTTGTGGCCAAGAAGGCCAATGGCATCCTGGGGTGCATTAAAAAGAGCATGGCCAGCAGGTCAAGGGAGGTGATCCTCCCCCTCTACTCTGCTTTGGTCAGGCCTTACCTGGAGTAGTGTGTTCAGTTCTGGGCTCCTTGGTACACAAATCAGAAAGTTTCCAGCGGAGGGCTACAAAGATGACAAAGGACATGAACATGTCCATTATGAGGTGAGGCTGAGAAAAGAGACCTGGGTCTGTACAGCCTTATGAAAAGAAGGCTCAGAGGGGATCTGATCCATGTCTACAGACATCTAAAGAGCGGGAGGCAAAGGGACAAGGCTGAACTCTTCTCAACAGTGTGTGGTGATAGGATAAGGGGAAATGGCCACAAACTGAGGCATAGGAAGTTCCACACGAATATGTGTGGGAACTTCTTCACAGTGAGAGTGACAGAGCACTGGCACAGGCTGCACAGAGAGGTGGAGGAGTCTCCTCTGGAGATGTTCAAGACCCACCTGGATGCCTACCTGTGCAACCTGGGCTAGGGAGCTGCTTTGGTAGAGGGGTTGGACTCAACGATATCTAGAGGTCCCTTCCAACCTCTACAATTCTGTCATTCTGTGCTTCTGTGATTTCAGCACTGTTTCTCTGCCCACTGTTAAGTTCAGAGCACCTGCTGATAATATCCATACATACAGATTCTGTCTATACATCTTTATTCTGTAGCTGCAGTTATGCTGAAGTTAGACAAAAATATGAAAAAGCTAAATATTATTTTTCTGTATCAGGGCTTAATTTAAGATAACATTCCTCCTGGAGAAAAAAAGATAAAGCAAAACAGAACACATTTATTTTCAGTGTAAAGAAGCAGTCATGGCCCAGTTTACATAACAGATCATTTCACAGTGTATAACCTCCTCCACATTGTACCCTTTGCAATCTATCTATCATATTGCTGCTCTTTAGTCTCAGACAAAAGCAGATATCATGTTAAATGCCTCATCTTCAGTCCCAGAAATAAAAAAATTGTGCAACAATCTCATACTAACTCTTCTCTGGAAACCTTCAACTCCCTCTTCATTATCCTGTGTGTAGTAATTTCCATCACTGATTTTTTGCAAACATGTAAAACCTCTGAGCATTTTAACTTCCTGAGCACTACAGAACAGACTTGTATTTCTGTTCATTCTACTAAGCCACCAGCAGTTGAAATGCAAAGAAGGGAGGACATAACAGGGATTACTGCATTCACAAATAATTTTCATTTGCCCTCTCTTACATTTCCAGTTTAGACATTCAATCACTGCTATACAATAAAGGCAGCAAGAGATAAAGAGATGGTTTGATTTTCAGAGGAAGATGGGATTTATTTTCTTTCCAGAGTCTTGGCAAAGTGCTCCCATTATCACTGCTTCATTCTTAGTTTTGCAGTGTCTGCTGGATGTTTCCTCACAATACTGGGATCCAATGTGGAAATGTGAATGGACACAGACATTCTCATCCAAATGCCATACTGCTACAAGGTGCATTTTGCAGCTGAACTTCATGTGTTGAAGTAACAATGATTTATTGCCCTTAAGGAAAAGGCCATATAGGAATCATCCACATATGCAGTTTTTCTCAAGAAAAAAAGAACAAAAGTAGATAATGGTAGATGATTACAAGAACAAATGCTTCAGACACTTTTTATTTCACCAGTCACTAAGTAGGAACTTTTTAAACTCATGTATTTGTTAACTCTTCACATCTTTTCTTATGGGGAACTAAAAATTAGGAATCATTCATAGTAGTGATTATCTTTGGTTGATATACCAAAAATGGAATTCAGAGGTCAGGAAAATGATGTACTTTTCAGGGAATAATCACATAGAAATAAAGGACAAGAGGAGCTACTTATTTTTGTTGTTGCTGTAGCAGGGTGGATGGTTCACTGTAGTAATTATGAACATGAATAATAAAGACATTTTAAAACCTGCACGAAGTATCTCCACAGCATGCTGCAACATGTATGGAAAACCTGCTCAATTTTGGCTTTGCATTGCTGTGGGAGAGGTGTTAATGATCTAATGAAATTGATGCTGATTACAGGTCTCATTAAACAGATGGGTGGAGCAAGCATTCACCTACCTGGAGTAGTAAAAACAGCTGTCATTACAGAAGCTGAAAACTACTGGCATCTGACAAGGCAACATTGTCTAAAGAAAAACATGAAACTGAAAAATGGAAGTTCCTAATATGTAAGTGGTGGCATAAGCAATCATCAGGGAGCTGGTGCAGCTGCACCTAGTGGAACCCATGCAGAGAAGCCCCACACAGCAGTTGTTGCCTGAGCCAGGACAGGGAACCATAAAGCTTCATCAGATCTGTTGTCCAAATGGAAATTGATACCATGAATAATCATATAAATGAGACATATGTAGTCTCTCAAGGGCATATTTTACATCAGTCACAATATTCATAAATATTAGGTCATATTCTCTGCCACTTTTCCTGCAATCACATGGCAAAAGGAGAAGTTTGTTTCACTGTTCAGCAAGTAGAACATTGAGCATCCATCCCCATAGGTATAATTTTACAGTCCATAAGTAAGACTTCACTTCTACAACCATTGCCAAACTAGTAGCTCCAGGTCATTCTGTGAGTATTGGAACTCATTTTGCTATGAAACTCAGTTGCTGAATACTAGCTTTGACATTTTGTACATTCAGCTTCAGTTCAGAAAGAATTAGGAATGTATGAAGAATTTACCATGCATTAAAATATCACATATCACCTTTTCCCTCAAGCATGCCTGTTTATGGGAAGTTATGATACATTTGCTCTCTCCTACCCATTTACTTTCATAATATCCAGACCATTTTTTATCAAATTGTATCATTATCTTTGTGTTCTTCCTAGCTGGGGAGATACACACTATGATAGCATACATTTTATTTCTTCAGGCAAAGAGGCAAAAAAATAAACAGATACCTTATTGTTTTCTCTAATCTGACTGCAGAAGGAAGATTTACTTTCTGAGCCTCTGAAAGAAAATTTATTTCTGTTCTTTTTTTTTTTTTTTTTTTTTTTTGAGAGAGAGAGAGAGAGAGAGAGAGAGAGAGAAAACAAATAAATTATAAGGGTCAAGTTGGTGATGAAGGTTGTGTACTTTGCTTTGGAGAAATGCCACTGAATGGTCAGTGCATATTTTTATGGAAACAGAAAGTTCACCTCATACACAAGATTTGATAATGATTCAGGCAAAAATACACATAGGCTGTGAATCAAATCCAACAAATCAAATTAAACTATAGTACATGCTGTCCACTGATAACAAAAAATTGCGTACATGAATGAGGTTTTATGGCAATAACCTCTTACAGGAACTTCTTTCACTGAGTGTATGCACGTCAGAGTTGTGAAAACTCAATTAAAATGCAGTGACCTGCAATGCAAACACTGGACTTTGAAGAGAGCTTTTGTTTGCCACTTGCTCTTTCACGTGGGTATTTAAGATATATTAGACTTCTGCATAGATAGGTACCATTTTAAACTCTTATCCTGTTGTTCAGTGTATTGATTCAGTAATGTACCTGCAGAGAGACATGAGATGGACATGCAGGCCATCATAACTGGGAGATGTATTTGTCAGAGTGGAATCCTGCTTACAAGCTTAAAGAGACTTATGTTCAAGCAATAATGCTGTGGCTCTGCCATTCTAATGAAGGTGTACACAATTTCATTTCTTTTGAAAATCATACAGACAGACAAAACCAGTGCTCCTCTTGTACATGATTACTTTCTAAGATCTACATATAACAGAAGTAAACTCGAGTTTACTTTTGAGATCAGATAAAAAATGTCCATTATCACGTGGATAGCATATCAACTAATTGTATGTATTTTTCATATACTGCTAGATGTTGTGGACCCAAGGAATTGTGAAGCAGTTTGACAAGAGCTGTGTTTATACTAGTGAATATCCAGCCACTTCTGCAGCATCTCTAACAGCTATTCAGGGTCCCTGAGTATATATACAATCTACACATAATTTGGCATAAATGTAGAGAAAAACAGACAAACAAGGTCAGAGAAAATTGTTAACACAATATTTTCAGAAGGAAAAAAACAGAAGTGGCACTCAGTGATCTTTTGATTATATCATTTTTTAAGGGTATCTCACATTTTTCCACTTCAAAATTTGATTTCAAAAGGTCATTGCTAGTGTATTCATTTTATGTTGTGGAGGAGAATTTTTGTTTTGTTCTTTTTATGACTGTTAAGAGACATTAAGAACATTTCTTTAAACTCTTCAGATAATACAATAAGATCTGAAGAATCGAAACATCATCACAGATCTGTTTTAAAAAAGAATTTGAATTAACCTTCCTATTGTCTGTCATCCTTAACAGCTGTATCTCTTTGCCTCATCAGATTCATTCAGGATGAGATCATCTGAGGGTACTGAGGGAGCTGGTGTAAGTGCTTGCCAAGCTACTTTCCATCATTTATCAGGAGGTCTGGTCAACTGGGACCTCCAAAGTTGACTGGAGGCTTGCCAATGCAACATCCTTCTATAGGAAGGGTCAGAAGAAGGATCTGAGGAGCTACAGGCCTGTTGGCCTGACCTTGTTTTTGGGGAAGGTTATGGAGCAGGTTATCTTGAGTAAGATCACACAGCATATGAGGAACAGCACCCAGGGGACCAGGGGATAATAGAATAATAGAATGGCTAAGGTTGAAGGACATTAAAGATTATCAAACTCCAAATCCCCTGCCATGGGCAAGGTTGCCACCCACTAGATCAGGCTGTCCAGAACCCCAGCTAATCTTGCCTTGAACACTCTAGGAATGGGGCATCCACAACTTATCTGGGATCAGGTCTAGCTAGCATGGGCTCATGAAAGTCAGGTCCTGCTTGTACAAACTGATCTCCTAATGACTAGGGGACCTTCTTAGGGAAAGGCTGTGGATGCAGTCTACCTAGATTTTAGTAAAGCATTTGGCTCTGCCTCCCTCAGTATTCTCCTAGAGAAGCTGTCAGCCCATGGATTAGACAAGTGTACTCTTCACAGGGTAAAAGCTGTCTCAGAGAATAGTGGTGAATGAAATTAAATCCTGCTGGCAAACAACGAGTCATGAATGGTGTTCCTCAGAAGTAATGGAGCTGGTCCTATTTAATACATTTGCTGATGATCTGGATGAGAGGGTTGAGTACATCCTCAGTAAGTTTACAGTTCCCAGCAAGTTTAGAGGAAACACTGATCTGCCTGAATGTGGGAAGGCCCTACAGAAGGACCTGGACAGGCTGGATTGATGGGCTGAGGCCACCTGTATGAGCTTTGACAAGACCAAATGCTGGATCCTGCTCTTTGATCACAACATCCCTATACAGCACTACAAGCTTGGGGCAGAGGGGCTGTAATTGATCTGGGGATGTTAGTCGACAGCCATCTGAACATAAGCCATTAGTGTGCCCAGGTGGCCAAGAAGGCCAATAGTATCCTGGCTTCTGTTAGAAAAAGTGTAGTCAGCAGGACCAGGAAGGTGATCTTATGTACTCACTCTGGTTAGGCTGCACCTTTAGTATGGGCTTCTCACATTGAGATCTTGGAGCATGTCCAGAAAATTATAATTAAGCTGTTAAGGGGACTTGAACAAAAATCTGAGATACCTAGTGATAGGATGAGAGGTAATGGCCTCGTGTTGTGCCAGAGGTAGTTCAGGTTGAATATTAGGAAAAATTTCTTTTCTGAAAGAGTGGTCAAACATTGGAAGAGGATTTGAAGAGGATGCCCAGGAAGGTGGTGGTTTCACCATCCCTGAAGGTTTTAAAGGGAAGGATAGAGGTGGCACTGAGGGATATGGTTTTGTGGGCATGGGGGTGATGGGTTGATGGTTGAACTAGATAATCTTAGAGGTCATTTTAAACTGTCAGTTTTTTAGTCCTGCGGTTCAGTAATTCTATAATTCTTTAAACATTGCTTGAATTTCTCAAAGTTGATTTGAGCTATATGACTTCCCTCAAATTTTATACAATACTTAGATTTCTATACCTCAGTTGACTTTGAAAATCTCAGTTAATGTCTATAACTGGATTATTGCACATGTTTGTAATAGCAGAATTTTAATACTATACATTGAATTTTAATAGGGGATTATATTTTTCACATACTTCAAGTGAGAACTAATTTCAGGCAAGAACAAGATATGAAATTATTTCAGTTTCAACCTACTTTATAAATAATACCTAATTTTTCCTTTTAAGGAAAATAACTTTCTTTCAAGATAAAAGTTATTGTTAATAGAGTACTCCTTGCATTGTGGTTGTGTAGCATAAGGCAGGTTGTATGTACTGTGTTCAGTTTTGGGCCCCTCACTACAAGAAGGACATTGAGGCCCTGGAGCGTGTTCAGAGAAGGGCAACAAAACTGGTGAGGGGTCTGGAGCACAAGTCTTATGAGGAGCGGCTGAGGGAGCTGGGATTGTTTAGTCTGGAGAAGAGGAGGCTCAGAGGAGACCTTATTGCACTCTACCACTTCCTGAAGGGGGGTTGTGGTGAGGAGGGGGTGGGCCTCTTCTCCCTGATAAATAATGACAGAACGAGAGGGAATGGCCACAAGTTGTGCCGGGGAAGATTTAGATTAGACCTGAGGAAGCATTTTTTTTCTGAAAGAGTGGTCAGGCACTGGAATGGCCTGCCTAGGGAGGTGGTTGAGGCACCATCCCTAGCGCTGTTCAAGAAGTGTTTAGATGAGGTGCTAAGGGATTTAGTTGGGTAGGGATAGTGATAGGAGGATGGTTGGACTAGATGATCTTGTAGGTCCTTTCCAACCTTATGAACCTATGAACCTACGAACCTATGAACCTAGGTTTTGCCTTTAAACTCTTTTGTTGGAAGTTAAGGAATAGCCTGAAAGTTGCACAGTCTAGAGTGTTGGTTTCTCACAGAGCTACCTTCTTTGCAGTTAATAAGGACAGGAAAGTGATATGCTACTCTGAATCCTGACATGGGCCAGAAAAATATCCTTAGCAGAGATGTGGTCCTTTGTTTTTGATCCAGAAATAGGTGATTAATATCTTTGAAAATATTTTTCTGACTATGAAGTGTAAGGAAATAGGAATAATACTGAACTATTAGCATGCTTACATGTATACAATACTTCATTGTGTATATGTCACTGGAGGAAGGTGGCTTCTTGAAACTGACAGTCACTACTCAAGTAGGATAGGAATTTAAAACTCCTTTGGCAAGAGAATGAATGGAAATTGCTTTCATAGGAAAGTACTGTGCTTGGCCAAATGAAAGGGAATTTGCCAGCTGTAGCATCCCTAGCATATTTGCCACAGCTTAATCTGAAATGTTTGTCCATGAAAAGCCTCCATGTTGACTTTAGCAGGTATGTATTCCAATAAATGTAATAAAAATAACATATGTAATTATATATAATAATAATCTGTTTTAGAAGAATAATTCAATGAGTCTTTTTTGTATGCATTTTTCACATGATTAATAACTTCATGTCATTCTTAAGCCTTATATAAATAATAAATACTGTACTAAGAAACATGATATGAATTTGAAAGGATTGTATTAAAGAATAAACTACAGTTACTTTTGTATTTGATTTCATTTGTTCATACATAAATTGAGTTAAATTAAGATTCATTTAGGTCCTAAATGGAATGCACGTGTATTTAAAAGAGATTAAAATAATTAGCAATTAAAAAGAAGCCATTTTATGACTTACTTTTGAAATTGGCTTTAACTACTCTCTTTCGTATTCTCTGTCACACATATCTAAACCTTTTATCATTTTGTGATATCAGTGGAATACAGAGTGGTCAGAAATCTCATTCTTGTGTAAGGGACCATGTACATTGTATGTTCTATATACTGCCTTGGCAGGATATATGATAGTTCTCCGGTTTTACTGAATTTAATAATAATTAATAGGAATAATAACAGTAAAGAAAACCTCCAAGCAAAAAGCCTAAACCAGAACAGGATCTTGATAGTAATTTCTTATTATATAGAGTGAAAGGAGATTCTACAGCATGCCAGGCTGCAGGTTGTCTGAAAAAGAACACACATCCTGACTGACACAAATCCTAGTGTAACTAATGTCAGGGAAATAACACAAAAGGGTCTGTTTCACCTTTTCATGGATTAGCCCTATGCAGAAATTTCCCACTGGAAATCTTTTAGCTATGCCATTATGACTTGATAAAAGACCTGAAATTATCCAATGGAGAATACCTTTTTTTTGTTTCTATAAGCAACTGAAGTCTCAGAAACAGGAAGTGTAGAATAAGTACATACATTGTTTTGTTTTTATTTTTTATTTTTTTAATTCAGCTAAAACTGAGAGTGAAATAATTGTAAGTAGAGGCATTTAAATCACCACAGCTAATCCCCAAAGTTAATTCTATGACTTAAGTTCCCCAGACCTTTCATTTTAGTCTGCTTTCAGACTCGGGAGTATATCAGTGGTCTCACTGACATTGGTTTACTCAGTTAGAATTTTAGCTTTATCTCAAAACAATGTATCTAATATATTTATTCATCAGATTTTTTAAAAAATTCCTCAATTATGTCTACTGCAAAGCAGTAGTAGGTGGGTGGTGAACATTTTTTTGTCAGTAGAGATTAGAATACAGTATAGTAGCTGATAGTAAAAGTGTATGAATGTACTACTTTCCATTTTAATTTGGGGAGTACAGTATTGTCAAACAGTTCAGACAGAAACACTGAACAGATTTACAAGATTGCTATGTAAAATTTATCATTTCCTTATTTATAAAAAATGTAAAACACCATTCAAAGTATTCCATGCATTGCTATGTTCTAGATAGGAGAATAAGTTTCAACCAATTATATCTTCAGAAGTTTGTAGCAATATGATTGCTGTGTTGTGCCCAAAGCCCTACTTCATTTGTGATGATGAACAGAATTCATTATTGTTTTTTAGTTAATTATACTATAAGTTTGACACCAATACGAAGTATAAATGCATGGGAAAGCATATTATTCATTAGTCTTAAAAACATCAATGTTTTCAACTTTTACTCAACATCTGTAATAATCTGCTGTAAAACACCCTTATTTGTGAATTAATACTCCAACTGCAAATGTCTTCCTATGTGTCTCATTGCTCGTTTAGCTCCCCAGAGCAAGGTGAACAGATGCCTGTCTGAATAAGATAATTTAATAAGTACACTATATTGACTACATATTAAAAGATTTTTCTTGTTTCCAAAAAGATTTTAAAGCTTTGATTCAATTCTCAAAATAAATAACTTAAAAATATCAGTCTATAAATGGCCATCTTTACTTAATAATACAAAATATGTTGCTGGCCTAAATTCCCTGAAATAACTGCTGATACTAGAAACCAGTCATACTGGGGTTCATTTTAGGAAGCAGTTTTACAACATTTTCTGGAATTTAAGAGTCTGCTCAGCGTAGAAAAGACTCACAGGGGTCTCTGAGTCCAATTCCTGGCTCAGCATAGGACTACCCAAAAATCAACAAAAACACTCCTCAAAATCTGGCATCTCAGTGCTATGATCACTGCTCCAGTGAAGAATCTTTTCCTAATATCCAGCCAGATTCTCTATTTTCATAACCTCACACTGTTTGACACTTGTCTATCAATAATCACATTAACTGTTGAGCTTTTGACCTCGGAGTAGATATAGTTCTATTTTATTAATGATCTGTGAGAAATTGAATTGGTGCACTGGAGACACAGAATGTGTTGCTGAGACAGTCTGAATTGTGCACTCAATGACTTATGAAAACATGGTCTCTACAAAACTGTAATGTACTGTACCTTAAAAATTTATTGTAACTTTATTGCTGAGTTGTTTACATTTTTACTCCAGACTGATGTTTCAGTGTTATTACTCAGCATTATAGAATCATATGTGGTGGTGTACTGCTAGAGCTCGCAAAAAACAAGAACTTCAGAGACTTCCTGTTTCAGAAGCATAATGTTTTCTTAAAAAGTCATAGAAATCAAAACAGCATGAATATAAATCTTAAGCTTAGAAAGAGAAATATACTCTTGACTGTGATCAAATTAAGAATGAAATCATTGTGTGGTTTTTATTTTTTTCATGTAGGTACAAAATCAGAAAATGTGGGATAGATGCTTGGCAGGAGTAGGAAATCAACATCTAGCTTACAAAACCTGGAAATCTTTCTCTTCCTCTTGATCTTACTCCTTATATTTTCCAAAATACTTTAACAGCAGGGGCTCCAGTAAATAAAGATGAAACTCTCTTTTGAGAAATCTCTCATGGGCTCAGAAAGAGTACAGGACTGCAGGCAGGCAAAGCTATGTTCAATTGAGCTGCCTATGTGAAGAGCCAAAGTTGCAACACAGTATGCTTACAAGGAAGATGCTATAAGATTGCTAACATCTGCTACTCGCCTTTTAAATGCCCTTAAAAAGCCTTATGATTAACATTTTTTTCTCTTTTTTCAATTAATATTTATATCTTTATCTCATTACCTTGAAAAATGAGTCATATCAATTTATTTCTTTAACTAATATTCTTACTTTTTCAATTATAGGTAATAAACACAATCAATGTTCTCCAAGAATCCAATAGTGGTACGTCAGTGTGTGGAAAAAGGAAATAAGAAAGGGGAAGGGGAAGAAGGGAAGGGGAAGGGGAAGGGAAAGGGGAAGGGAAGAACACCTGAGCTGTCCTTATGTGATGTTTTCAGAAGTAACAGAAGTAATAGCATATGTAACCTCTCCCTTTTGAAGCCTTGTATCTATAGACATTCCTGTGAGTAAAAAAGGTTGGCCTTAACAATTTCATGAGAAAGGTTTTGAAAAGGAGGAGCATTACTCAGATAAAGTTATGTAGGGGTAACAGAAATTAGGACGTCACCTTTAGTTCAGAGTATTTACAGGTTTCTTTTGTAGATATATTTTAGTGCTTGCAGGCTATCATGGTAGATCTTAAGATTGTGTCTTTTTGACTATCAAGTAGATGGCAGGCACAGGAACACTGCATTTTATTTTACCTCATGCACATGGTTAAGACAGAGATGAAGTTGTGTGCCTGCAACCTGGCTTTCATGCACGTAGCTATTATATGTGAAAGCTTTATAGGTAAATGCTTTTCAATAACACCACAGCTGGCAGGAAATGGTTCATAGCTGAGTTTGTGAGAGCACTGAAATAAAACAAAACAAGTTAAGAATGAATAAGAAAATATCACAGTGGCACATCCTCTTTCTGTTTTGGTGCTTCTCTTCAAAACAGTGGTGTGCTGGGCATTGGCACTGCTTCAGAAAATATATGGAAAAGGATAACACTGAGTGGAACCACAATGCCCCAGAAATACATGAATTACACTCTGGAAACTGGCTTGTGCTTGAAAACCCTTGTTTTTCTGTGTAATAGAGGAAATCATTTTGATGTGACTTTTCAGAATAGAAGCATAAGCCACGAGTATCAACACAGTGAGTAACAATTTAAGCTGGATTTTGCATTCTCCCAGTATAACTACATTTTGGGGGGTTAATAACAATTGTGTACTACTTACACTGGGAACACATGCCAGTAAGATCAGAAGATTCCTCTAGTTGAGTTCAAATAGAATAATTTGAGTGAGTGCTTTTTGTAAACACCACAGCAGTATTTTTTAACTCTACGCTAATAGCATATCTCTAACCTCATATGAGGTCTTTAAATGGGCCAAGCTGTTTCATTTTTTGCCAAAAGAAAAAAAAACAACAAACAGAGATCTGTGCAGCTTGACAGTACTGCCAATGTGGCACCACCCTGTATGGACGTTTTGTCACAGCTCAGAGAGAAATATTTTCTCTTGTTTGCATATAGTAAGACCTTTAGTTATGGGCTCCAGATATTAGAGACTATTAGCTCTACTAAAGTAAAACTACTCTGCATGCCTGAATTTTGAGCCAAGGTGTATTTCTGTGACCAGTTTCACATAGATCTAGTTTGATTTTCCCATGGTTCAGCAGGGCCAGATAAATGAAAAGTAATTACCTTCACTACGGAAGTTTGTTGTTATGAATTTTTGCCTCTCCTACAGAAATACAGACATGAAAATTTTATAGTATCAAGTATTCATGCCCTAAGGAGAGAATGAAAACATTTCAGAGATCAAGGTGAGACTGAACGTGGGAAAGAACTGGATATGGGACCTTTAACTATACTCCTTTGATTCCAATTCTTGTATCAACTTAGTCATGAGATCATGAATGTTACAAGAAAAGGCAAATAATATTTCCATTTCTCTTTTTTCATTTTTACATAGAAGTAAGAATACATAGATCAGTACTAGGCACAGACAATGTAAACTCTGTAAATATCATGTCTTTCACAGAACTCAGAAATGTACACAAAAAAAAAGTTGTTTCAAAAAGAAGTCAGAGAGTTTACAACTGGTTTCACATTTGTTTTTACATTTGTTATCTGCTGCCTAATGGCATTCACCAAGCAGTGGAATTCTCTCCTGCCTTCAAATACGTCAAAGAAACCAAGTACATCATTATCAGAATCCTCCAGTGACTTCAGTACTAACAAGAGAGAATTCAGTAGAAATATGAAGTTCTGGTAGCGTCCAGTAATTGTAATTGAAGCAATAGCATATGAATGATAATTTTTCAGAATTTAAATCAGCAACTGATGCTTAAGTTTATGTGTCATATTCTATTTCTCAACAGTATAATGACTGGTAAATTGGTACTTCACAACCATTGTAGGAACTTACCTGAAATACCCAACAAACACCCACTGCCGAGCTCGGTCCTGAAGGGAAGAGAGAGTCCTGTGACCGCAGACAGTTTTTATCTTTCCCTCTGAGCGGAAACACATAAAAATGCAAAGCATCGCACAGTCCTCTGGGGAATGGAGTTCTTCTCTTCTGAGACAGGTACACCCAGAACTATCGATGATCCACGCAGCTAGAGCATTAACTCTTTAACTCCCAATACACTACATGATGTTATGGTGTGGAATATCAATAATATAACAAAAATCATAAAATCATAACATAAATAACATAAACTGAAACATAGGAAAGAAGGCCATGCAGGCTGCTGGCAGGAATGACATACGGTAGCCAACATGCACATACATGTACAACGAGTCTAAGGCTGATACAGATATTATAATTCCTTGTTCAGAGTCAGAAGACAGAACTTTACATGATTAATTGTTACTGTTAAATGAGACCTGACAAAAATGTATTGTTGGTGAAAAAGTTGCACTTTCCCTTTTCTCCTACAAAGCCTACTGAAACTGTGCTTTGAGAGGGCTAACCCAAAGGTCATGCTGGCTTATCTCCTCAAAGTAAGAAAGTCTAACAAGGAATTCACAGGGCATCTTCTAAAATACCATTTCCATGCCTGGCACTTAACTTCATTGGAAGACAGCACACATTTGACAGCTAAGGATATTTTCAATCATGCACTGCCAGGCTCTCTAATGGATATCTAAAGACCTTTCCCAGATCACATCTTGGTTGAAAGGAGGTTGGTTAGATTTGAATGCATAATATGAACACAATCATTTCTGAAGTTTCTTTGAAGATTTTTGAAGATATGTATTGAAGTGTTTTGGGGTTGATATCCTGGGCCTTTTCAGAAAATGTTTTTCTTAATAAAATTCCTGTTGTTTTTCTTCCCAGAAATGTCAGAAAATAGTGAGACAAATAAATCAATCCATCACGAGGTAGTAACAGTGCCCCAAGGAAGTCTACATATTTTAGCCATCAGCGTGGAAGATGAAAAGCTTTTGTGTGGATGTGCCTCTCTGTGAATCTTGTTATGAAGACTTTTAAAAGAGAATAATAATAATTAAAAAAAAAAGTGGTGGATTATAAAGATTAGATACCATAGAATAACTAAAGATGATATAAAGTACATAACTCTACTTTTATTAATATGCACTTCAACTCCTTCCTCAGTTTAATACATTCGAATGCAAACTAATGAACTCTGTAGAATTTTTTTCCTCTATATTTGATACATGGAATACACAAAATTTTTACCATGAATGTCTCACAGCATTCTATAGACATTTGCAATCTATGAAGGGCTCCTGGAGAATTTAATCCTTTTATACTCAAGAAGTTTATATAAGGTAAACTGCTTCAGTAAATAATTATGACTACAACCCATCAAAAGGCCCAGCACAGGATTAATAAATGTTTGTACTGATTTGTACTTGAATGGCTCATTGCTATTTTGTCTTTTCCATCGGAGTTACTTTAGAAAAACAACTGTGATCTCTGTTCCGATAAAGTGTATGTGATATCAGACACTACCTACAAAAGCAGAATAAATGGGCAATATTTCTTCTGTTTAATTCTGGCACACAAAATTTATGAATGTAAATGAATATGTTATGGGACCATATGTTCTTTTGAAGCAAAGGATTTTTTCTAAATGTATATTTTACTGTCTACCCAGACAGGATGTTCAGATTCCTTGAACTGCACATTCTTTAACTAATCACCAGAACTGTAAATCAATAATCAGATTAAGAGCTTCTTATAGAAAGCAAAGGATTTGTTCTTTGTGACTGACAGCAGTGATGTAGTTCATCATTAGGATTAGTTCTTTCAGGAGACTGAAGATTACATTGATATGTACACTATAGAATTTTTTTTTTTCTCCTTAAATATCTCTCCCAGCTCTTCATTCCAACCTGGACAGTACTCTGTTATTTATGTGTCTGCTCCCCAGATCACTGGACAAACCAAAGTGAGTGTGATGTTTGCTCTTTAAATTGATAGAATTTGACATTTTGAAAGAAGCTCCCAGCAGGATGGCCTCCCCTGCTGAAATATGTCAGTAGCCATCTCTCCTCATTATCCAAATGGCCTTTTTGATGAATGGCAGCAGCAGTCTCTCCTTGTTAGAGCTAGTTAGCTGAATGCTCATCGCTATTGTTTTAGCATAATTATCTTCAGGGTTAGGTGGAGGCCAGACAGTTCCCCATTAATGCTACTATGCTGGAGTTGATTTTTGTTCACAACTGTTAGCACTAAGGCATGAAAACAGATTGTGGATACTGAAAGAAAACAACACATCACTTAATCACTCAATATACGCAAGAATATATTTTTATTCTTTTCTTTTTTTGAAGGTATTGTTTCAAAAATTCTTTGTAGTATATAAACCTATAATAATGTGAAATGGAATGCTTTTAATCTTTTGAGCAGGAAGAAACGAATACATTTTCAGGAATGTTTGTACCTCCCTGACTTGATTAAATTAAACATAATCTTCTTATGCTATTGTATATCTGAGAAAGGGAGAGGAAACAGAGAGGTGAGTAGAGTGAGTTGGTTAAGAAAAGTGAAGTGATATATTGATTGAAGTTATAACAATGGAAATGTTTTGATAGTTTGAGGCTTTACCAGAAATAAAGAGCAGGGGAGAGGGTGGGGTAAAATCTCTGTACTAATCTCTTGATGAGATAACTCTTACATGTCCCCTTATTGTAAGATCTCATTCCACTACCTCTGACCACATGGCTGTTACATAAACTGTTATTGGGATTATGAAACTCAGGTCTGATTGCAATTTAGTCTCAGGGAAAGAAGATTCACAGGACCTATTCAACTTCTCAAAGAAAGCACATGTTTGTAGTGTTCTGGTATGTAATTACACTTCCTGTGTAACCCTACCAGATCAACTACAGAAAGGGAAACATCTTCAGGAGCTGAGTTATCATGGGAAGCAGGGAGAAAAGAGCTGGATAGGGGATGTCCAAGGAGTTAGATATAGAGGTTGGATTTAGTTATGTGTGTGAGATGTAGGTAAAGGCAGGGTTTTTTGTTTTGTCTTGTTTTTTGATTGTTTGTTTGTTTTTTTGTGATTTATTTGCTTGTTTGAGCTAGAATTTGATAGTTCCTTCCTAAACTGTTGATTTGAACCTACATGCCATAGTATATCTTTGCTGTCCTAACACAAGGCTACAGTTTCCTGTGCATGAGCAAGGGAAATCACTTGACAGAACATTCTCCAATACAAGCTTACTGTTTTAATTTCCTTCTGCTCTCATTCACCCAGGGGGACAAAGAGATTTAACAAGTGCAATATTCGCCTACTTTCACTTCAACTTCTTCTCTGCTTCTCCTGGCAAGCCTAACATTTTGTGATGACTAATTCCAAGTGAATTGTATTACAAACCATTGTTATTTGTTTGTTTCAGTGAATGAGGCAGGCATCCAAAATGAACTTGGGCCATAGGTAGTATTGTGAAATAGAATCCTGTTCTTTTGGAAGTGATCTGGAGAATGAATTCAAGACAGAGCCTCTCTCAGCAGAGCAAGTAGTCACTGCAAGGAGAACGGGTCAGGAAGAGCTGAGAAGTTTGTACGGTGCTGTCAGCTGATCAGAATTTTGGAGACATAACACACGGTAAGAAATTTGTTTTGGCAATGTTTTGGACAGCTTCCACTCACTATATATATATATGTTAAGTACATGATTTAAATAAATCTTTTTACATTAAGTAGCAAGCTATGCATTATTCAAATGATAGTTCTGAGGCAATTTATTGAAATGTAAAAGTACTTCAAATTGATTTGAAATTATCAGCAGCAGAGAGGAAAAATATGGATAGGAAAACCAGTGGGCTTATAAAATATTTAAACAAACAATTGTATATTTCATGTCTGTATAGACTTATATTGGGATTCCCAAAGTACTAATGAACCTTAGTAATTTTTGATGCTGACTATAATTAAGCATGTCTTCAGTTCATAAACCTAATGAGTGACAAGTTACACACTGGAATTAGTTTTTTCTCTTCATTATTTGAATTAAAAACAAAATGAAAACACTGTGTTGAACAGAAAGTAAAGGAATAAAAACTAGTATGCTCTGTAATAATTTTGAACTCACGAGCTACAAACTAAGAGTGTATTGTATTCCAGTGAACGTATTATGTATCTTGCATTACTGATGTATTGTATTGTCGCTGAGCAATAATTTTTGTGATTAAGTTCTGTCATATTGTATGCATTTTCTCCAGCCTTTTATATTAGAAGCAGCTTTTATGTGCCAAATAATTGAGCTTGGCTCTAATCTGCAACTGATTTACTGCTTTTGCCTTCAGGGCCATCATCTGTGTATTTAGTGGAACTGGTGGACATACCAGGTTTTGACATACTGTACAGGAAGTTTTTTTTATATAAAAATCAGGCTTGCCAAATCTCGAGGTTGTTACTAAAAGTTACACTGACTGAGTAAAGGTTGAGCAAAGTTCTTGAGGTCTGGCCCGCTAATTAACATCAGATTACAAACTTCTATTTAAGAAAAAAAAAATCACTTCAAGCTTAGAAAGCAATTGTGCACATGCCTGTCTTTAGGCATGCATAAAATTAGTTTGATTTGAATATGACTACTTCCTGCAAAGGGAAGACTGGGAAAAGTATGTGATATCAAATGTCCTATTCTTTGGCCTTTATCTCCTTGTAAAATGGATGTACAGTGCTGTGTTTTTCTAAGTTCTTGAGACCATATTGAGCCACTGTTCCCACAACAGAAAAATAGCAGAGCACTGATGAAAGCTAATGTTGCTGTTGGATGCACAGAAATTTTGCTGGAGGGACTCCTGACATGCAGGAGTCTCTGGCTCTGTGTGTTGTTGTTTTCACACTGAGTTTGGAGATTGAAGTTTCGTGCAATTGCTCTCACTGTGATGTCAGAAATTCTCCCATATGAAATAGATTTTCTGTTTTGTTTCTTTGTTTTATATTTGAAATCATTGATTTTCTGGGGTGTTTTGTAACTACAAAAAGGGAATTTGAAAACAACATATGTCAAGGTGGGAATCTTAGAATGAATTTGTTCTCATTCAGAAATACAGGAAAGTAACATTCATATTTGCACAAGACTACAATTTAGCACTCTAACATTTGCTTATGCATTTTGTTTCTCTAATTTCTGAATGTTAGAGTAAGAGGGAGAAATTTGGGAGAAAATTTTTGTCACAATGTTATAAAGGTCATTTTGTAGTTGTACTTACTGTGAGTATTGTTGGGGCTGTCTAGGTCTGTTAAAATGACTAAAATGAAGTATCTGCATTTTGTGTGTTTATATATTATTTCTAAAGTTTTATTGCATAATGATTATCTATAGTACCTGTAAGAGATTTTTAAAAATAAAAATTAATTCTACCTTGATTTCAGCAGGGCATTTGACAATCTCCAACAGCATCCTTATAACAAAGTTGAGGAGATGTGGAATAGATGAGTGGACAGTGAGGTGAACTGAGAACCAGCTGAGTGGCAGAGCCCAGAGGGTTGTGATTGGTGGTGCAGAGTCCAGTTGGAGGCCTGTACTTAGTGGTGTTCCTCAGAGGTCAGTGCTGGGTTTGGTGCTGGGTCTGGTCCTGTTCAACATCTTCATCATTGACCTAGATAAAGGGAATAGACTCCACCCTCAGCAAGTTTGCTGACAATACAAAGCTGGGAGGAATAGCTGACATGCTGGAATTCTGTGCTACCATTCAGTGAGACCTGGACAGGCTGGAGAGTTGGGCAGAAAGGAACCAGATGAGGTTTAACAAGAGCAAGTGTAGAGTCTTACACCTGGGGGGGATAACCATGTGCACCAGTTGGAGTGATGACCTGGTGAAGAGGAACTCTGAAGAGCGGGACCAGAGTGTCCTGGTGAATAGCAGTCTGGCCATGAGCCAGCAGTGTGCCCTGGTGGCCGATAAAGTCAATGGCATCCTGGGGCGCATTAAGAAGAGTGTGGCCAACAGGTCAAAGGAGGTGATCCTCCCCCTCTACTTTGCCCTGGTCAGGCCTCACCTGGAGTAGCGTGTCCAGTACTGGGCTCCTCAGTACAAAAAATATAGGGTTCTCCTGGAAAGAGTCCAGCAGAGGGCTACAAGGATGATAAAGGATGTGGAACACCTCCGTTATGAGGAGAGGCTGCGAGACATGATTTTGTTCAGCCTTGAAAAAAGGAAGGCTCAGAGGGGATCTGATCTACATCCTAACGACATCCATTCCTAACGACAGTATACAGTTTTCTACATTTCTGACCATTTCCTTTCTCTTTTGGCTCTGACCCCAGTTTTTTTACATTATTCCATTTCTCTGTTGGTATCTTCTTCCAAGCTTCCCACACATTTTTCACTTATTTTTCTCATCATTTAAATTTCTGCACAATTAAATTCACTCATGTTTTCTCCAAGTAAGTCTCCAACTCCAAACCGTGAACCTGGATGTTTTTTCTTTCCCTTTCTTTTGATCACATTTGATCTTTCTACCTGTGAGTCCAATGGTTTTGTGGTTATCTTCTGGACAGAGGTGACAGAACATTCAGGGGATAATAAAAATCAGGAATAAGAGGAGAATTTGTTATACCCTGAAAAGATTGGTGAGAGTGTTTTCCACATTCATTGCATCATCTTCAGTGCTCAGGTAGGCAGACGTTTTTCCAGGGTTTCACTAGGAAAAAATCTGTTGGCTATGAGCTCATACATTTGGGGGATATAAGATTTCAAGCTTTCAAGTATATTCTTGCACAAATGTCAAAACTCTTGCACATTTTAATTACTTTCTTCTCTGCAAATAAATGAATGTTGATGGCTCCTTAGCGAATAATAAATAGGGTAGCAACAAAAAAATGACCTAAAGTCAGTTTCATTCTACCTGAATCCTGAAGTTGCATCTCCTCAGCTGAGCCTCAGAAATTGCTGTACTGGCAGCACTTTCTTTCTTGAATGCTGCTGTAAAGAGTAACTGGCATAATTTTCATGAGACTTACCATCACTAAAATGTTTGATGTAAACAACCAAAACCTGGCAACAACTGAAAATAGGTCTTCCCTAGTCTAGGAAGTCAAACAAAATGACAGTTCAACATGTGGTATTGTTATACTGAATGAACTGCAAGCTCAATTTTAGCATCTATTGTTTGAATAAGATGAATAACTATGAGAAGAAGGTCTCCCTTTCATGTACCTGCTCAGGCTGCAGTCAGAATCTCAATGTTTTTCTACTAATTTTTATATCTCTTTTTTAAAATATAAATATATCTCTGCTGTAGTAGATCTTTTAGCTCAACCACAGACTTGCTGTGCCATTTTGTAGGTTGACAGTCCAGGAACAACAAGTGGGACAGGAAAATTAAATTAAAATTGGTGTTCTGCATCTTTTCTGACCTAAGCATTAGGATGGGATGGTTAACAGTTCACCACTCCAATGATTTAATGCTGACAGCTGCAAACTTTATATATGAAGTTTTTTTTCCATAAAGTAATAGGTTTTTGAAAATGAAAGCTGCTCAAATGTAATGGAAAAGCACCGTTGCTTTGTCTTGGCCTAGATCTCAGTATTTGTTGAAAAATACTATATCCACACTAAGGAATCATCTCATGTTCTCTGATTGATTGAATAACTATAATTTGTTATATTTATAAGCATTTTTTTAATCCTCTAATTTCTGTTCTTAAACTTTCTGCTTCAAAAGGGCCTTTTTAAGATTCTGTTTTCTCTTTGTGTCCATTGTTGTAATGCACATAAATTCTAATGAAGGAATATTGTCACTATATGCACAGCACAGAGGGCTTGAGGAGGGTCACTAATGGTCTCAGCAAAAATCCATCGCGTCAAGTCATACAGTAGAGAGGTATGATCAACAATCTGTCAGTGTAAAATCAAATGCTATTTTTGCCATCACAGTATAACTCAGAAGACACAGCAGAGACAGCTGTGCTTTGTGCAAGATTTTCTGTCCAAAGCATATAAAAATATTACTGAGGCCTACATTTAATAGATGCAAATAATTTGTGTTGCATCAAAAGAGAGTAAGATGAAGAACAGATTTTGAACGTTCTTATTATTTAGCTGTATTCATACTAGTTAATAGCTAAATTCTAGAGTATCTAGTATCCTTATAGTTGTGGATAAACCACTAAGGAAAGTGTACGTGTCTTTCAGATGCTCTCTGGAATTTAAAAGGAGTTGTTTATTTATAGAGAATTTATTAATGGATCTTCAGTCCTTTAAATGTTATTATGTGCCTTTTTATTGGTCACTGATATTTGAAGAAAGGGTTACTATTATTATTATTACTTTCTTTAAAGTAGTCTTAATTCACTACTGAAGCTATATCAAGAATTCTGTATTCTACACTGTCAAGAACACATCTGCACACTTTGAAGGTTTTCCAACCAGCCATCTAAAAAAATTTGCCATTGAAATGATCAGGCTTAGGTTATGACTGTGATTATGAGTATTACTAATTCTAGTAGGAAAGCATTCTGAAAGCACAACCATCCTCTTAGCCTTCAACATTACAATAAGATGCTATAACTTCATTCAGTTTTCACTTGAAATCATTGAGTCCTTTGATACATTTTAAGATAGAAGGGAAAAATTCAGACATAAATTCTCTAAGACAAGCTATATACATTCTTCACAGTGATATTTTCTTTTAACCTTAGACTTGGGTAAAAGTACCCAGTAGAGAAGTGAGAATCATGGAGAATTTGTCTTAATGGAATGTGAAGATCAAAGTAGTGTAGGGCATGGAGAAATAAATTTATGAGAGAACTTGTGTTGTAAGCTGGAGTTTAAAAAAGACAAAATGTTTGTGAAACTAATTCAAAGCTTTTTAGAGAAAATTCCATTGGCATGGAGTGGATTACTCAGCAGGATGAGGAAATATTTTGAAAGGAGACATATGACAAAGTACAAAATTTACCTTTGATGTTCAAAACTACATCTGTCCATTTTGTTATATTTCTCACTATTGTTTACAAATTCTACTGGTTTTGTAGAGTCTACTGTTAAACCTGTAATCTTCTAAGGGCCCAAAACATGTTTACCTGTGTATTTTCCCAAAGGCCATCCTAAGCACTGTTCAGAAATAATGCATTTCTCTTGTCAACACACTATCATTTGACCCAACATACATTCTCCTTTTTTTCAGAAGATAATCACTAAACCCATGTACATACATGTGCTAAATGTTTTTCTCTAAGAAATATGAGAAGATCTCTTTCATGCTTGGTGGATTTGTAGCTACATCAGTTGTTAGCAAATAGTCAGAATTTTGTCTGGAGAATTAGCCTGCCACACCATCATTACAGTGCATGGCCCATGTGTCTCTGGTTAGAAATTAGGCCTTTGAGACTCTGGGCAACAGCTGCTTTTGGAAAAAATGAATGAAACTTAGTCAATCAGAAACAGAAACTGTACACATGATTTAAAATATGAGTCTGAAAACCAAGTGTGCAATATGATTTCTATGCTTAAACTTTGTCAAGAGTGATGCAGAACCTCAAAAAATTAGGTAGTAATAGATATACTCCAAATATTAATAACAACTATCATAACAATGAAATGAATACAGATACTATTAAAATATTGCATATATGTATTGCAAGCAATATATAGAAAGGTGTTGCTATTTTCTCTGTACATTTAAAAATCAAAATGCACATAAGAAAAATCTGGTCTTCCAGATACTTACAATTAGGCATATTACATATGAATTAGAAATTATGTGGTAGCTTCTTGAGTCCTTTACAAGGATTTGTGGATGACTAAACTGAGTGGTGCAGTTGATACAACAGAAGAAAAGTGTGCCTTTCACATGCACCTCAACAAGATTGAAAAATGGGCTCATATGAACCTAGAGAGATTCAAGAAAGACAAGTGCATGGTGTTGCACTTGAGTTGGGACAATCCCAAATATGTCTACAGCCTGGGAGAAGAGCTCAATGAGAGCAGCCCTGCAGAAGACTTGGGATTTCTGATGGACAACAAGCTGGACATGAGCCAGCAGTATGCGTTTGAAGCCCAAAAGACTGATGATATCCTGGGCTGCATCCACAAGGAGAGGGATCCTCATGAGGCACACAAAAGACAAACAAGTGTATATGTTTGAAGTGGGTACTCCTTCAAAATGCAATTACATTACTTTGCAATTATACCGAACAAAGTCAATGACGTAATTCCTTTACTGTACTACATGGCTACTCAATGCATTATGGTTCGGTGCTTCTAACTGTCCTACAGATAGTTCACAGGTTAGGGAGGTGCAGCATTAGTCTTACCTTTTCCAGGGTTCTTAAGACCCAGATGGCAGCCTACTCTGGAGAAGCATCAGAAGGATGACCTTCAATACAACTACATATGCTGAGATTCAGGGTTAGATTTCTCACTCTCCAGTGACTACTGTGCAGGTCTCTTCATCTGAATATACATCTAGCTCTTTTTTTAAATGTAATTATATAGAAACAATAATATGAACTAAAAAAAGGATGAAAGTAAATAAGTCAGTACTGACAAACTGTACCATCCATTTTAAAGGTACTGAAATTCTATATCCAATTAGAAAGCATTCATAGAATTATACCTAAGTCAGACAGCAATTACAACCAGAAAATATCAAGGGTTAGCAGTGAAGCTCTAAAGAACAGAAATAGTGGTGCTGAGTGATTTAGATACGTTGTTTTCCCAAATAAATTAAATTAACATCATTTAGAGGCACAGTTTTGGGAATGTTTTTGAATAAGAAAAATCAGTTGCTTCTTGGAAAAAAATACTCAGAAAACTTGTAAGAACGAAAATAATCCTTGATTTGACTCTAGAGGTGCAGAGACCCAGTCCTTAAGTATAGTTATCAGGGACACATTCCTCCAGATTGAGAATAAAGAATTAACTGTCTCTGGTAAATGAAAGGAGACACAGAAAAGTGCACATGGTATTGTTTGCCTTTAAGAAAGAGAATTATATTGAAGTGAGAATGCTAATAAGAAGGACTTTAAAAGTAGCTGATGAAAGAAGGAAACTTAAACTGCCTACAGTTAGCATATTTGAAATTCATTATATGTGCAGAGTTTAATGGCAAAATAAGAGACTATTAAATAGTGGTGCACTGTTTAGGAGTTAAAAATACTGACATAATCTTTAGAAATGGAAGAAATGACAAACTGAATGTAAAATCTTAGGAAGATAAACTGAAATTATTTTGAGAGGGCAGCTAAAAATGACCAGCCTCTTTTGTATTATTATTTCATGTATACATCAAAAGGTTCCTTATGAATGGAGGACAAATACAGTTCTTCAGCTAGATAAAAGATGGCTGAAATTGTAAAATGAGTGAATGAGTAGGAAACAAGTACTGACTATTTTTCCTCTTGGTATTAGGGGCTGTTAATAATATTGTCAGGCTTCACATTTTAATACAACAGACTTTTTTTGATTGAAGCATAAAGAGATTATGAAATCTCTTTCTATATACACATATATATTCCAGAAGGAAAAAATACTAAGGAATCTAGAAAGTAATTAGAAAACATATGGTAACAGGATCACTGGTGTCAACTGAAGATTATGGTCTGCAGGCAATCAGCATCTCAGGAAGTTCTTAAGCCACTGTTTGATGGAAGTTTGTTGGAGTTTATATAAAGGAATGGAGTTCTTCTGTGTACTTGTGCTGTTTTGTATATATTTTTACCTAGCACCCATTATTAGATTACCTTAGATATACATAATCATAAACTAAACAGCTCCTGCTTTGAGGCAGTGCTTGATTTTTACACTCCTACGTTAAAACCATGCAGTATGGAGTAAACAGGTTTCTGAACTGCTGTGATAAATTTCATTCTTCTTGATAAAAGAAAAAGATCAAAACCAAAAAAATGCAGATGATATTCATATAGACAAAGCTGCAAAAGAGCACTGTAAATTCTTTCTTCCACAGAAAATAACCATATTATCATGATCTATGATATTTAATCTAAATCACAAATATTGTTTTCTAACTTTCCTAACATTTTGCATGTGGTGAGACGCTGGTCTGCTAGTTGATAATTAATTCTTCTGAAAACAGAGACTAGAGAATTTGTTTTGCAAATTTAATTCCTAGGAAGTCTCTTAGATGCTGAAACATATGCAGAGGTTTTCATTAAAATCCTTCTCATTTGTTTTTATTAGTATTATTCTTACTGTTTACTTTGGTGTAGTGTATTTTAGAACCTGTTTAGGACTGAGAATGTTTGGTACTTCAGAAACCAGAAATGTTGGTTCTCAGAAAGGAAATTAACGCTGACATCACCGGCATAGTGGGAGGAAAGGTACATAACATTTGAATATATTTTACTTAAATCTTATAGCCCTGTCTTTATATATATTTTTAAATCATCTTGCAAAAGGCACATAGCTTATATTGAGGCACAAAGTTATATTTC
This sequence comes from Cyrtonyx montezumae, assembly GCF_038088225.1. Classification (NCBI taxonomy): domain Eukaryota; kingdom Metazoa; phylum Chordata; class Aves; order Galliformes; family Odontophoridae; genus Cyrtonyx; species Cyrtonyx montezumae. The sequence goes on along the minus strand of NW_027072034.1, from coordinate 143,046,472 downwards.
ATCAAATCATCCAGCTAAAACAGTGAAGTGACAACTTTAGTGAATACTAAACATCCAAAAAAGTGTTCTAAGTACAATACATGCTTTTTTCTTAAGTTCTGTGTATAAAGAACACAAGTGCAAAGGCTGTTCATGACATCTCACCAAATACTGTGTTGACATTTAGGAATATTATATGTTTAACTGGTAGGTGATTATCTGCTAGTATGACCAGGAATCTCCTTTCTCTGGATTGTCTCCTACCATACAGGTCAATGAAGCATGATAGTAATGATTATAAAAAATAATAGAGATAGGTAATTCTATCTATGGTACATTGTAAAGATCAAAGTACCATGGAAAATAATAACAATAATTTATCTTCAAATATCTTGAAAAAAGCAGTATGAACTTTCCATTTTTGCACAAATAACATAGAGCATGTTTCCATTAGCATCTAAAACAGCATAGAGTATTTTCAAATCTATACTCTTTTTTTTTTTAACAGGTCCAGTCTCATAGGAATGGCTTTAACTGGTATATTATACTCAAATTTGAGAAAAGCATGTACTTTTTTTTAGAGAAAGAAAAATAGTTATCCACTGCAATGTATCACTTTGTTGCATGACTTTCTTCATGAGAGCCGACTTTGCTCGTTTGTTGATCTGTGTAGAAGTACTCTATGAGAGATGGAGCTGGAAAGAAGAGAGTTCAGATTAGCTGGTTGATTTTCAAGGATCATTTCCTCCAAAGTCAATATTGGTCCATATCCACCAAGGAAGTCAAGTAAAGGTGGATAAAAAAGGAGATCCTAACTAAACTCAAACTGCTCTGTGGATCAGTACCCACAATGGAGATCCAAGTGAAGCTTACCCTCAGAGCAGATGAGTAATCCTGTTGTTGCCCAGATATAAGTTAAGCACACACAAAATACATATTCCAGGCTGTGCAGAGCAGGCAAAGTGCTGTTAGGACTGAGATGATGCTTTGGAGACAACATTCTGGGGTGCCTAGTGCCCAGCACACTCAGTATAAAGACTGATCAATTGTTCCAAATTCAAGAGCAGACTTCAATTAATTCCTCAGGCCTTTTGATCAGGAATGCAGAGAATTATATTAGGAACATATGTATGTATTTTAAGGCAATCCCTTCACATTCTGTACCCAGTTGAGTGCATATATGTCATACTTACTACAGATTAGAATTAGATTTGATAATACTGTCCTTTACATTTGTCACTTGAGTTTAAAAAATTCTTGAACTTTATTAGTAACTACACAAAGTAAATTAAATTGACTCATTGAGGTTTTTTCTTTAAATTTTCAGTAACAGTATGTTTCACAAAGTGAGACCTTTTTATTTTTTACCTATTCAAATGCAGTAGTTGAATATATTAACTAGAAAAATATGAAATATCTGAATTAGGCAGTCTATATCTAAACTGCAATTTTTCTGTCATCTACGTTTTCTACCAGAACTGCTTAAGTTTCTTATCTGAGATCCAACTAGTCAGAAGGTGACATTCATAAGGGATATGGGCAACTCTCTTTTCTTTCTGTTCTCTGGCACAGGGCTCACCTACACAAAAATACTTCTAACAGAAAACACATACTGATTTACAACTTCTTATATCTTCTTAAATCCGTCTTATATGAAAAAACATGTATTCTAGCCTAAAATATTCCAGCTCACTTTGGGTCTTAAATAAGATAAATGGAACTCTTTTCTGGTCTGTTTAGGGTTCATAAAAAAAAGCCTATATCTTTGAGTGTTCATATTTTTGTGGTGGTATTTTCAAAACAGGTGAGAGGAAAAAGAGGAATAAAGGACTGACACGTTATTTTAGTATAATTTGTAGGAGTGGAGAATATATAAAACTAAAACAGACTGAAAATTACGCAATCAAATTTATTTTCATCAGCATGTTGGAAATCATATATATATCAGAGTGTACATGTGCAGTGCAATCCAAATAAATAATTTGTCAGGGCATTTAGACACGTCAAAAGTTGTGGTTAAAGGGAACGCAAACAAGCATTTACAGATACGTGTGCACTGAGCATGAGAATAAATGGACCACACCTCTTTCTCTATCCTGGTTCCCAAGGATTCTTAAGAAACTGGATTCAACCACTGTACTGTTCTCTTCTCTGCCAGAGAAGCTTCATTCAGTATGACATTTAGAAGGCAAACATTGTGTTATGTGATTTGTAACTTCACACAGGATTTGCTAACTTATATTTTTTCTCTAAATATTAATAAATCCAAGCTGTAAATAGGCTTAAAGCTTTTGATACTTAAAGGTGAACTGAAATTTACTTCAGATGATTGATTTTAATGCATGAATGACTTACAAATGCAGTATCATGTTTTTCTTTTAAAATAAATTAAAGCAGTTTTAGAGTTAACTTTAAAGGTCACCTGCTAATTATCTGTGTGGAACATTTTCAAAAGATGCAACATCTTTTATAGTTTGACACTGGCATCAAAAGCAGTTGATAGAATCAGTGAACTTTGTAATCCAAAGTATGGCAAATGGTAGAATTTTACCTGTAAAAAGGAATAATGCTAATCACTAAGACGAACAGTTATCTTCTCTACAAAGCTGATAGTTTTGCTTATGCATTATATTATTCTTTAATATTTTTTATTTTTTTCCTTTTTAAAATGATTTTTCTGAAATAAAATACTACAATATGACTACAAAATAAAATTTATCTCATCATTTTCACTTGTTTTGGAAATTGGGGCATGGGTCTGTGGGTCCCCCACACCAATCGTCACGGAACCGGGCCGAACCTGCCTGTAAACCGTTGACAGAAATACTTGACAAGATTTAAATTAAACCATTTGTAGAAACAGATGCAGAAATCTAGAAATACTATAATGGTGTGAACACATTCTGTAGCTGTAGGGCAGGTACATTTTAGCCCACTGTGAAACATACACGGAAATTTTTGAGGATTGCAGGGGTAAAAAAAATAAATGAAATCTTGAAAATACTAATCATTTTCCAGAGCCCACCTGAAGATTTGCTTTCCAAACACTAAAATGACGGCATACAAATTAATAGTTATTTATAAAAGTCTGGGCTTTAGTTCATGTCCAGTCAAATATGGATTTCAATATAAGAACCTTTTTTACTCTTTTGTTGAGTTTGAACTTTGAAATTGCTCATCAGATTGGCAATATCCTTTTATGTCATATCATTTTGCCTTTGTGCTCTCAATTCATTACTGAAGTAAAATGGCATTTCCTAATGAGGCACGTTTTGAGTCATTTGAATAATTATGTAGCAATGAACTTTTTCATAACAAATGAAAAATATGAGGGGAAAAAAAAAAAAAAGAATGTAGGGCTAAATTGTACTGCAGAGAACCATCCCTGTTTTGGAGATGCTTCAGAACTTCAGTTTTAGGAGCAAGGAACAGAGCCATCAGGCTTTGCAGCATCTCACTGGCATGGGCTACATGCCCCTGTAGAGCAGCTGGTGATGGCAGACTGAAGTGTGAAGCTACAGACCTGCACTGTGAGCAGCTTGGTGGGACTAAATGCTGGATTTAGAATGATGGGTGTGTTAATTGTCCTCAACCTAAATTTGCTTTGACATTTACCAATCTATAGAAGATATATGTCTATATATAGGAGATAAAGAGAAATAATATTTAGCTAATATTCCTATACCAAAGTTCTGCAAAATATTTGCACTTTAAAAATTATGATGTTGTAAATCAACCTCAGGCTCTTCAATACTTTGTTCTTACAGAAGATTCAGGAGTAGAAGCTGGAAACAACAAATGATGCTATAATGCATCTCAAAATACCCAACGATTATGCTCTTTTCTTCTCAAAGTTGAGCACCAACTCTAAAGTTAGACAGGTCTAACTCATTGTATAGAACGAAATGTAATTGGTTCTATAATTAAAATGGATAGATCCACTATCATTTTCCTGGATTCATTCAGCAAATGCTTTTAGTTTACCTGAATGTTATCTAAAAAGAGGAATAGAAATTTGTCTGAAGTGATTTTAAATGGATAATTCTTGATATATTTGGAAGAAGTAGTTATTTCTTTTTGTAATGATTATGGTTGTTTTTTTTTTTTTTTTGAATTCATTTGTTTCTTATTTTGTTTTTTCTTAGAGTTATATTATTTCAGTTTCTCCTCTTACATGAACTGATGCAGTGGATCTATTTGTGTAGCATGATAGAGTTTAAGAGAAGGAACCTAAAAATTGTCAGAGATATTTCTTAGCTTTTTAAGGCAAGTCTGAGTCTAGTGCAATATTCTTTGTTCCTTTAGTCAATGAGGATAAAATATCCTAAATTTATCTACATTTCCAGTTAACATTTTCTTATAAACTAGAAATCTATCACTTTGTTGAAGAAAAACTTTGTGATCTGTTACTATGTGTATTCATTACTTTTGTAAATGTGCTGTTTGCTGTTACTCTAGTTACTTTATATTTGTACAGATTGCTGCAATAGCAAATCTGTACAAATATATGAAAGCTACATAAACCCCTGGAATTACGTGTATGTAATATTGACACTATCAACATAAATATATCTGCTTGTTCTGATTGAAGAACTGATTCTGAAGGATAATGATTAATAACATCTTGGAGGGTAACATAATCTAAGCACCTTACACATGTTCCTTTGCTACCCATCTCTAAAAAAAAAAAAAAAAAAAAAGGAAGTAAAATTTAAAGAACAGTGTTTTATTAGCATTATGATAGATTTAGATTCATGAGAGAATAATTCAAAAAAATATTTACCTGTATATTCCAAAGAGTTTGGGTTTTTTTACTTAGTACATGTAGGTTGTTCTGAAAGTCATACCTCCAATTTATTTCCATGCAAACTACAATAGATACAAGAAGCAAAATAACACTGAGACATAAATTTCTAAGGTACAAAATATTATTTTTGAGCATATTTATCACCATAGCTGATCATTTTTGCAGGTGATGAACAAGAGCCTGAATGCATGAGAAGAGGTGATCCAGTTTCGCAGCTGGTATGATGATATTCTTGCTGAAACACACAATCAACTGCCTCACAGTGCTCACAACCATTATTTGACCTCCATAAAAGTTCTACAAGAATCAGTGAGTGTCAGTGGGTGCAATTTTTTTCTACGTGGAAGAATTCAGTGACACACCTTTGCTTCATAAGCTCTTCCATGTCAGAGACCATTCTGTCAGACTGCCACACTGCTGCTGTCTGTCACACAGGAACAAAATATAATGGAATATTGGTGGGAAGGTTCGATGTCTGCTGCCACGCTACCAATATGTGCTCTGGTATCATGGGCCAACATAATAAAATATGAAGTATTACTTTTGGAGCAGTCCATATATATGGTAGCAGATTGCACTACAATATCAGATGTCATCAAGTTATCAGACCTGACCACATTAAAGAAATTCACTACTGAAATAGTAAAATATATCAGAATAACAAAGATGCCTTGAATTACAAGTGCAGTAGTACTAATTTTCTGTGCTTACAGTGCATTTCATAGCTGTTTGCATTTTGGTTTTGCAGTCTTGAATGTGTGATTGCATATTAAAATTCCATCCTAAATTTGTTTCTGTTGCTCTTGCCCTGTTTTTGTTTATAGTTTTATTAAAAACATGCATGGATTAATGAAAGTAGTTTAATGTATTTTCCTGTTGTTTTTTATTTTTTAATTTTTTTTCTCCTGGTAACTTTGTCTAAAGGGTTTTCAATAAAACAAAGAGCTACCTCCTTGCAATACATGATGTACTTGTAGAATACTTTCTACTCCATTACACAACAATTTGAACAGGATTAGACACAGAGTTCCCTACTTCTTTAATTTCCATTTCAGTAGTCAATTTTGCTTATTCAGAAACAGAACTATTGTGAATATTTAGCTGTTCAGATGTAACTTAGGAAGCTGGTGTTGCTTCCTGTAGTACACATGAGTATGGGGAAAATCAACATCTCATAAGATTCTATTATGGCTTAAAATGATAATTCATGCTTTGTAACCACAAACTGTTGTGAAGTACCACACACCAGAGAGTGCTTGACACTTCAGAGGGTTCTGTGGCTCTTTTCCAGAAGGTACTTCCTGGTTTTCAGTCAGTAAAAGACTAATCTCCAAAGAACAGTAAGTCCAAGATGCAATTTCTTTAGTGAAAATCTATGGTGGTTATCTGCCCCTTACCAATTGTCATGGTTTTATGATTTTTGTTAATGGTATTCCACATCAAAGAATCATGTAGCAAACTGGGAGTAAAGAGTTAATGCTCCAGTTCTGTGGATCATAGATAGCTCTGGGTATACCTGTCTCAGAAGAGAAGAACTATGTACCCCAGAGGACTTTGCATTGCTTTGCATTTTTACGTTTTCCACTCAGAAGGAAAGATAAAAATAGTATGTGGCACGAGACACAGGCTCTTCCCTTTCTGATCAACTCAGCGTGGGTGCTTGCTGCCATCTCGTCTTCAGTGTTTAGCGTAAGGCCTTTGGTTTATCAGACAGTCTCTCTTGCTCATTTTATTTAGTTTATTAGCTTCAGTTCCAGTTATACTGTGTTATTTTGTATTCTAATATCTTGTTTAGTAAATTAGTTTTCCTCTTCAGATCATTGCCACTGTTCTGTTTTTAGGTCTATCTCCCTTTTCCCTTTTTTCCCTTTTCTCTTTCTCCCTTCTCCTTCCCTGGGGTGTGGATCCATGGATTCCCTGCCCCAGTCACCATGGAACTGGGCTGAACCATCCTGTAAACTGTCGACACCTACTGAGTTGAAAATTTCTTTCCAAGAACCTCTGAAGAAGAGGGAAAGAGCTCCTTACCATTGGGCAAGAAATCTCCATGATCACTGGCATAAGCCCTATCTGTTAGGCTGTTCCAGCAATAAATCAGAGATATTAAACCAATATTTCCCTCTCCATTCCACGCCACATCAGAAAGAAATTTAATATTAGTTATTGTAAAATTCATCACAGCTGAAAGACCACAAAGACTGCTTCACCTACAATCTTTATTTCCTCATTTTTTTCTTAGATATCTGAAGATCAGTATATATGTGGCAGGTGACGTTTAGAAAGCCCAGACACACTTCAGCACCCTCACCTGGGGCAGATTGCTGAGTGGAATGCAGTGTAAAGGCTTATAGCAGGATAAACTGTAGCACAGTTGTCTGCTGCTCATGTATAATACCTACACTCACACACTTTTAAAAATATTATATACCTCACAACCCTAATAAAACCTGTTAAGTGTTGTGTGAGGCACTAGGAGATGCTAAGTTTCATGTAATGCAGCATGTCCTGAAATAACCTAGTACAACCTCAAGTGAGATGACACAATTGTAGCCTGCAGGGAGATATGGCTTTACTAATCTCAAAAGTAATAGAAATTCTGGACTGCTTAATGGATAAATTTGGTGGCAAATCAGAGTGACTGGCAAGTAATGAAGGAATTAGATGCTTTTGAAGGTCAAAAAACGGGATATTTCCAGTGGTAAGATCACACGGGGAGGGAAAGATCTACGATGTAATTCATTCCCTTTTTTCTTATGAATGTTAGCAGTGATGCCACTCATGTGGAGACAGAAGAAAACAGGATTTGTTTTCCTTCTTATACTTTTATTTATTTTGTTTTAGTTTTATAAAATCATAATGAGGGAAAACATCCCATACAGTAGCCAGACATCCTGTCTTCACATTGCTTTGAGTTCTTGTCAGCCAGTTAGGAATTCAAACTCTGATCTTCTGCCCGATGGCACAGTGAACTGCCACAGGATTGTCTGTCTGGCTCCAATTAAAACCTTTCAAGGCTTTCACACTTTTAACAGACTGAAAATCTTCTTTTGCAACTGCTTTGCCACCCAGCTACCTCCCAGCATTATTCTTGTCAAGCAACCCAACACCAAACATGTTGTTTTCATTTGACCTATATTACAACGCAAAGCTACTTGGTTCTTTAATTCACTGCCAAATAAAGCTGTTGTTATCTCTGGATGGATAAAGGGAACTAGGCCAAATGGTACTAAAGTCTCATGGATGAAATGAGATTAAACCAGTTCTATCTCACCTTGCTATATGCTAGTTATACATGCACTGGTCAGCAGAGCTTACTGTCCATCTAATCATATATATAAAGGTCAATTAAAAGAGACTGTAGTCCACAAATTGATATCCAGTGAAAATTATTAATCTGCATGGGGCTTGTGCCTGACCTTTTCTCTCTTTTTGTCTCTTCAAGACATTTTCAGGGCATGATACATAATAAATAAAATTGCAGTGTGCTTTTAAAGTGTAAGAGGATTTCTCCCTCTCACTTTTTTTCTTTTTTAAATTCAAAATAACTTGGCAAACACAATTACATTGCAGATCTACAATCAAGTCAAAGAACTACCTCTCATTTCTTTTTTAATTAACTCTTGGCAGTATTGTTAAAGAAAGCGTTACTCAGAGAGCTGGAGTCATGTTAGTATCAGAAACCTCTCTAGGGCATCAAACAATGCTGAGAAGCCTCTGCAGAAGTATTTTTGGAACAGTTGTTCACTTCACATCTTTTCTGTCAGTGCACCAAAGATGTAAAAGAGTTGATTTATAAATAAACTGGCAAGTTTGTTTTGTTTGTTGGGAAGGGTGGGAGTAAGGAAGAGTTGAAGTTTACTAAATTCTGGACTATGCTATTTGAAAACACAGCCAATGGTGAAATTTGCAGATGAAAGCAAGATGCAATCAGGAAATATACTGCTCTTAGCAAAATGACCCAGCATATCCTAGGAAATCCAGGCCTAGGCTTCTTAGCTTCTTTCCTTCCTTGGCTCCAACTTCTCTTTCATAGACATCAGGGTACTGGAGCAAAACACGAGCAATTGGAGACCTCTTACTTTCACATCTGACCAATTCCACTGAAGGGACCACCTGCTACTCAGCAGGTGAGAGGGAGACATGCAGCCATACAGATCCCCAGTCCTAAATGGCTCACCTTTTCAGCACTGCATCAATTTCAGGGGATGGAGTAAAGCAAAAGTTTTGAGGAGGGGTAGGACACATACATATCATGAGTGAGGGAAAGAGTTAGGATTGAAGAGAATGAGGCAGTGGTGTAGATAGCGAAGAAAGGAAGACTATGACAGGAGGGCTCTCATAAATATACATTTAGCTGAAACAGTTGTGAGGGAGGTGCAGAGGAAAATGGAATTAAAGCATTAAAACAGGAAGTTTTATGCCTGATCTTCTGAATTTCAAACGGTCAACAAGTCAGGAGCAAGAAGAAGAAGAATGTACAGAGTCTGAAAGACAGAAACCTGAACAAATGCCAGAGTTTCAGGCAGTGTAATTTATTTGGAACAGGACACATATGGAATAAGTTGTCATCAAAGCAATGAGCATTAGCAGATGTCTAGACGTCTTTATGAAAAGAGAAGCACTGTCGGGTGTAGCATGACACAGCAGGGAGGTGATGCTGCATTTAAAACTGGACTATCTTTTTTTCCAGAATAACTGCTCCTTATGTCCTTGGAGGAATAGAATGGCATTATTCTGGAAATTTAACTGCTGTTACAATTACAAATGAGTATTTCAAATTACTCAGAGATCTTTTAATCAGAACTGTCAATGCAGACCTTTGAGTTTTTCTAAGACACTTATCCTTGTATTCCCATCAGAATGAGCCATTGGAGCATCTTGTTTCTACACCAGAATATTATCTGCCATCAATTTCACTTATTTACTTTTGGATACCATGTATTTTTTAGACAGGCATCTATCACCATCATGCACATTTCAACATGTAGAATATGCATTTTTGATACTCTGTTGTTGTAAATGATCGTATTGCTGCTCATACACATGCTTTCATTTCAAATCATATTTTTCTGGCTTCAGCTTCCAAACTTCCACTGCTGGATAAAGGAACTGCTTTTTCTTTTACCCAGTGTTTTCATCTCCTGAGGATAACTATATGCTGTAATTAAGTTGCCAGCTGTAGATGATTGGCTGATCAAGAAGAATCATATCCAGCTTTTTGGAGTGACAGCACCTCCTACCATGAGGAAATTCCTAGAGAACAAACTGCAATGGAACTGCAGCATGGGCACCTGTGCCCAAGCTTTCTCAGTGTGAGCTAGCCTGAGACTGTGTGGCTTCATGTCATTAAGGTTACAATTAAAGCAAATGTATATATTCTATGATTTCCTTAGAATCATAGAATATCCCAAGTTGGAAGAGACTCATAAGTGTCATGGTGTCCAACTCCTAGCTCTCCATATGACCAGACAGAAATCAGACTGTATATCTGAGAATGTTGTCCAGGCACTTCTTGATTTCTGGTGAGCTCGATGCCATGACCACTTCCCTGGGGAGGCTGTTTCAGGCACTTGCCCGATCACCCTCTCAGTGAGGAATATTTTCCTGATATCCAACCTGGACCTCCTCTATCACAGTTTCATGCCATTCATGACTTAAGCCTTTCTTCTCTTTTCTTCCTTCAGTAGTTTACACTCACAATGGATTTTTCTGGACAAGAAATATGTGAGCTGAAACAATCTTTCCCCTTTTTTTCCTATTAAGCTCATCATTACACATTCTTAGGTACTTCCTAATTTGAATTTCTGTTAATTGTACATACGTTCTATAAAACTCAAAATTTCCTTTTATGGTCTTTAGAGGTACGCACAGATGAAATCAACTGTAGTCAGAGGTGTTTTCAAGATGCTGAAGTCTTTGGCACCAACATACTCCAGTACCTATGTGCTGAAAAAAAAACTATTCATTCTGCTGTAATAATCTGAGGAAAAAAAATCAAGAAGGAACTCAGCTATTCTGTGAAGATCAGAGTTAATCCCCTCAAAATTATAGGTGATGGAACAAATGTCAAACAATAATAATTCAACCATTTTTGATAATGAGATGTCATTACACAGCTCAGATTCAGTGTATAAGACAGTTCAGAAAGCATGAAAAATGGATTCTCAGCTCAGCTGAGATGCTTTCATACCACAAGTTCTAATTTCGGCTTTTCTGTGTGTTTCTAGATTGCATACCCTCAACTCTTTTAATGTCTTGTCATTTTACTGATTCCATCAGTTCTCCTCCACCTATGACTGAATTCAATCATGTCTGTTTAAGGGGTTGAATATGGTCTTGTGTTCACATTGAATGTTAGCCACATTGTTAGTCAGGAGTTCTTTAAGCTGAGTTAGTGCATCCACTAATAAAGGTTGCTCAGGGTTGTTCAGTATTCCTAACTTTAGGTATATAATTTACTTGTCCCTCAAAGTTAAATTCCTGCTCTGAATAATACCCTAGAGGAGCCTGTCTTTTTACAATAATTATAGAGGTTGCTTAAGGTGCTTGGCCTTTTATCTTAGTCATATTTAAAACTGAGCTTTGTTATGGTCTCTTGTGTTTCTTTTCCAAAATAGTTGGTCAAACTACTATTAATTGGTGCAGTTGCCTTCATCAAGAAGAAGCTTCTGGACTATAGATTCTAGATAAATTCAGGGAGCATTTCTTGAAGTGATTGTCAGTCCCAAAAACAAACATGATTTTGTACGTGCCTTATGCAGATCTCTTCAATGATTTAGGCAGCTTAGTCCCTACACATACCTCCAATGGAACTGATGCTCTTAAACTGCATGTCAGAAGAACCGGGGATTGAAGCTCAAGAGTGTTACACATAGGTGCCTGAACTTTGTAGCAGCTACTGTCTAAACAGGTCATGCTTTGTTATTCACAGCACTGTGTTGTAGAAAATCCCTGTGCTTGTGCCAGAATTTGAACAAATTGTTGCATCTGATTGGAGATAATATTTTCTTCTTAATTTCAGAAACCTCTTGAAACTGTTAGACTCACACAGATGCAACTAGACTGTAAATACCTTTAAAGAGAAGAGTGATGTGCTAACTGAGGGTGGACCTTCTGGAGACGAGCTAACCCTAACAAATTAAATTAAAGATTACAGAGGATATTTCTAGTATTTAAAAAAAAAATAAGCCCAAATCTTTTGAGCTCCAGATAAGCATTTGAAACCCTCTGTCATCCTTTCCTGAGAAACATCATTGGACCAGATCAATAAGTTGATAATACTTTAATATATGACTGTTGAGAACACACATATGCAACAGTATTATTGGTTTTACCTCTCCACCAGTTAGGGATATTGACAAATAGGAGGAAGTCTAAAATAAAGTTATAAATAATAAAAAATGTAGAGAGAATGACACAGAAAAAGATGAACTGAGTGATATATTCAGCATGTTTAAATTATAACCAAGAAAGCAAATGAGAAAAGTATATTAATTCTTACAGGATGCAAACAATAATAGGATATAAATAATTTAACATACAAAAGACTTTATAGAAATGAAAAAAGTAAAAACTATAGGAAAATATCTGGAAGTCTGTAGTGTTGCACTGAGTGTATATCAGAAATACTCTGTTTAAAATGTGTATTCCAAGACCCTGTTACCTATCAGAGTGTGAAATTGCCTCTTAAGAAAGAAGCTGGGGAAGTTCTCTTTTTCTCTTCTATTCAACCTTTGACTGGAAAAAATGGATGGACTACTTAATGTTTGCAGCTTAGGAAAAAGTGTTTTACTGTTTTGTTTTGTTTTGTTTTTCCCCAAATTCTCTGACTGTTGAAAAAAAAAAATAAACTTCCTGGGATGTGATTAGTGATGCACTAATGAATTTTCCCTGTTCCAATAAAAGCTTGTTTATTATGTGGAACAAGTTTAATTCCATAGGTATTTTTATTCTAGAAGTTAATCTGATCAAAACAAATCTCCATCACTTGCCAGCAGGAGATGTAAACCAGATTCACCTCTTTTATTTTACCATATTTTTGATGGTGCCTTCAATAGGCAGTGAGATTGCCTTTCCTTGTCTACCCACGTGGTAGAAAGAAAATGTACATATTTTCCATATGGTCTTTAGTTTTTCTTAGTCTGTCACAGTCTTCTTTCCATTAGAACACTATATTTAAAGGAAGATTTTCTTCCCCAGAAGAATCAGGAAATCTGTGTCTGGAGTATTTCCCACATCAACAGTACCACAGAAAATAACATTAATAAAGAAAAAGAGAGAATTAAACACTGATAGCCTAACCTTTTTACTTTTAGTTACTTACTTTTATTATTAGTTCATTTCTTAAATATCTTTTTTAATCTTAAAAGTCATTTATGATATTGAGTTTTAGGATATATTCTGTAGACTTTCAAGCAATATTCCAAATATATCTGAGTTTCAACCTTCATCATACTGTGTTATTAAAAGCCTACATAATACAGCTTTGTTTTTATGTCAAGGACACACATTAGAGTTAAACGTGCCAATCCAGGCATATTAAAAGATCAGATTGATTACACAGGTAAGTTTCTTACTGTATTTTAGTTGTTGTTGAAATGTTAGGTTATGACAGCGACAAAATTGAAGTTCTTTACCACATAAAAGAGATAAATCAGCTGGGAAAATAAGCTGAAGCTTATTACTAATTCTTAGTAATAATTGCAACGCCTTAGTTCTATTAAGGGTGCATAGTGGGAAAGTAAGAATCAGACAAATTTAACTCTAAAGAAAAATTATCATAATGTAACTAATCACATAAACTGATCTTATATGCATATGATAAATTGTTTTCTGGGGGTATGGTATCCATTGTTTTCCCATATAAGTGACTTGATAATTATGGCAGATGTCTTGCAATTATTTTTAGAGGCTTACTTCCATCATGTTACCATGGTCCTGGATACCGCATTACTCTTCCTTTATCTATATCCTCTTGATATAGATTTGTTTCTCATTCTACTATTTTCAGAGTGTTCCTATAACTAATACACAGTTTGTAATAACACAGTTCAAACAAATTATTTTATTTAGTTCTCACCAGCATGCCCAGGACTACAGAGGCAATACCAAGACAATGAAGAGAGCTTCAGAAACAGCCTTTACCACTCTGTTTTAAGAACAACTTTGATATTATAGATTTTAAGTTGCTTATCTTGATAGTGTTGATACTTTGCAACTGTGCTTTATAGACAACCAAACTGACTGTAGAATAAGAATCAGTTAATTCTTCTATCACTTTGCCTCCCTTTCTACCTGCCCAGGCACTCTTTAAAGAGTGTATCTGAATGGCACATATAAACCTGCAATAATTGTTAGCAGATTTTAGTTCCAGCTGAAGTAGAAAGGACCATTGCCACATGACAACTAGTCCTATCTATCTTCCTCATATCTTCAAGATTCATTGGTGAGACAAGATTAGATCTACCTGAAAAACTTCTCTAGCCCCTTCTATCAGTAAGGGGCAGGAAATCTCCCTCTTTCTTTCTTTCTTTTTTTTTAATTTCTCTTTCTTTTTCTTTTTTTTTTAATATTTTCTTATTGGTATCAATCTTCTGTTTTCTGATTGTTCTGGTGTAAATACCAGTCTGGGATATCTTTTCGTTGTCATTACAGCTCTAAGTTCTTTAAACAAATCAGCTTGAGCTCATTCTACCTTCTGTTTGTTCACACTCATTTGACTCTACCAAACTGTTTGAACTTGCTTGGGCATTTCAGATGTGTCTTAAGGCACATCTGAAACTTGATGACTAATTAGTTGATCACAGGCACTGAAGTCATGCTCACTATCTTAAAACAATTATGTATATTAAGAATAGAGGGCATAGACTTTCAAAGAATGAAGCTATGTACTAACAAAATGAAGCTTGTGTAAATTTCCTCTATATGCAAATTTGCATTTGCCTCTTCCTTCCCCACCCATCTCAAATGCAAAAACAAACAAGCAAACCAACCAACCAACCAGACAACCAATGAATAAATACCTTTAAACGATGACTGACTTCTCAATAAATATAGCAGAGTGGCAGAAATCCTGATAATATCTAGATGCTTCCAAATATTGAGAAAATGCATAGCTGAGTAAAGGAAAAATATAAGCTGTAGATTTTTCCCATGCAGAAGGAAAAGGACAGCTCACCCTTCAATAGATATGAGAAAATATGAGAGACATTCAATTTTTTTTCAATTAAGAGGGAATAAATCTCCAATCAAATCCAACCATGAGATACAAACCTTTAGGAAATATGACTTTACTCATTTTAGTGTATCCATAATTACTTAGTCCTCTTACAGTTTTTGTTTTTCTGATAAGCTGTATCTAGACTGGACAATTCACATTTCCTTTTCTTCTTTTTTATAGATTTTATGTATTTATGAAGGCTTTTAGGCTGAGACAAATTGGGGTCCATACTATTTAGTTCAGCTACAGCATCAAAGTGATGATTCCTAACCACTTGTGACCTTACCATTTTACTGAACTTCCCTGGGACACAGAAACATGACAAATCATTAGAAAAGACTTCACTTATCTCTGCATTATGCAACATTTTGCTGTCACTTGGTGGTTTATCCATATCAACTGCTTCATACCAGTATGTTGTCCATAGAATCTTCAACTCAGATAGTTTCCGGACAAGGTAAGGCAATCCCTCAGCATGATACTTCACTGATTTGGATTGGAAGGGGTGAACTGACGGACCAAAGCACTCAGATTGTTCATCAGTCTTATTCCAAAATGATTACACTGGAGACAAACTCTTCTTTATCTCTCTGGCTGACTAGGAGGTGCTTGGGAATTCAGTTAAGAGTTTGAAATAAATTTCTGTCACGTTGGAAGTTTGAATTACCAAATAAAGCATAGTTGGTTAATAGTATTTGCAGCTAATTTTGTACTAATTAAAACCAACTTATTTTTCCATTATTATTTGCATACTGTTGTTCTGCAGCTATGCACTTGGAAGGATAATGCTGCCTCGAGATGCCAGATTTTTGCCATCACTAATAATGGATGGGATGAGACAGTATATTCTTAAGCTAGAGCTTCTTGTTCATCTCTTTTGAATATTTCACAACTAATCAACCATGAAATAATAACTGCCTTATAGTCCCTGTTAAAGAACTGCTTGTTTCTATAGTGACAAAAAAAATCTACTCTGTAAACTCATTCTCATTTAAAAAATAGTCTTTATATTTCTTCCACATAGCAAATTAGTTGAGGCTGAAAGAAAATATACTGAAGCATACATAGAAGGGGAAAATTAAATACTAGTAGAACTTCAAGAGCCAAGGAAGGACATTCAATTCTCTAGGGTCACTGTGATTTTCTATTATATACTAGGGCCAAGATAAAGCCAAGTCTGAAATACCAGAAGTGCTAGTTCTATATAGGCACAGTAAACCTTGGAGTACCCATACTGATCTGAGTGACTGAAGATTTAACACACGAGATTAAAATAATTCAGAGATGAGAAAACTTCAGACAAGTAAATTAGCTACAGAACTGACTCGTGAGAGCATCTTTGAAGTATGATTTTGGTTTTCCAAGACACAACAGCAATGAAACATAACATTTAACACAAAATATCATCTAGTCAAACTTGAAACCTACTCGTATTTTCAGATAAACACAATGAAGCTATAGAATCCCGTTTAGAAAAGACATGTTAGTGAAAATAAAATAAATTTGTTCCAGGAAACAAATTTACAAGGCTATCAACATATTATATAGAGCTAGACAGCTGTTGGATTTGTGAAGTTAAAGATATTAGGGTTATCTCAATCAATAAAGAGTCTTCAAGGACCTTTTGAACTGCATGAGCTTGCTTGATTGCTGTGAAGATGGCTTTGAGCTTTCAACTTACGTGACTCTTGGTTAACTAGAAAATTTATTCAGAGTCTCCTTTCTCTGTTGTTAGTTTGATTCACTGTGGGTTTAGGACTGCTTTATTCTATTTCTCTTTATAAGCAAATCAATATCTAAGCAGGAGCATTTAGTCAATGATAACTGTCTTTATCAAAACAGTTTCACCACAGATTCCATGTGCAGGAAAGGTTGAAATGGTTAGCCAAAGAAAAAAATATTCAAACATCCAAGATATTCTTTAATTGGGTCAGTCATTGCCATTCATAATAGCTCATTGAATCTATTGGCATTCACAATTAATTAAAACTGCCAGAAGCTTGGGAATAACTACTAGTTAATGTAGTTTTAAGGTTAATTTTTATTTAAAGTAGACATTAAGAAATGTCCATGTTGTTATAGTTCATGAGCATTGATCTGTAGGGAAGTCTCAATATTTTTCAAACGAATTGTCTTGGCATAGCAATAATACAGTAGCTTTTTCCTGCACGTGATTCCTCTAGGCTGGGAAAATTACTCAGTGGCCTGCTCCAGTGAGTGACACTTATCAAATGAGACAAATGTGGTACAGTGATGCACAGAATCCTGGGCTCAGTAAGGGAAATATCTGGGTTTAAATAAATATGTTGAATTGCTACTTGAGTGGGTTCTGAAATTGTTAAACTATGCATAGCAGGCAAGAAAACCTAGCAAAATCCTTGAAATCATATATATGGTTATTGTACTTGATATTAAAATAAGTACCAGTAGAGGCTTTTTGTTGTTGTTGTTTAGCTGGTTGCTTTTTGTTTTTCTAAAATTGTGTTGGTAAGTTGGAATAGCTACAATGAATAAGATGAGGTTGAAAATCTTCTTACAGAAACAAACCAGTACTTCCCTGAGAGGATGGATTGCACTAATTGTTTGCATTGGACAATTTTGTTGAGATTTCTTGACCTTCTGAAACTCCATCATATTCCCTAAGGGTGGTTTTCACAATCATCACTTGCATCACGATTCTGTTTGTGTGACTTCTTAATGAGTCAAGGTGGCTCACAGATCTGACTGCAGATAAATAAATCCCTTGTTTTTCACCTGAGTCAGAGAGCTGATCTGATTTTGTAGGTGTGCAAATGCAAGAGCTCAAGAAAGGAGGAGAAACATTATTAGTGGCAGCAGCCCAGTTTTATAACTATTTAATCCAGTGATGAAACCAAACCCATGATGTATATTTTTTTCTTTCCCATCTTCTTGAAATGTCTGTGGCTGCCCAAAGTTCTGTGCCAGCTTTAACCTTTCACCTCCTAGTAAGAATAAGAATTACACTCCTGTATCCCATCAATGGCAAACAAAGGTTCAGATCTGGGAGTCTATGAATCCCTCTTCTTCTAAAAATCAGATTTGTAAATATTGTAACAAAATTTATAATCAGTTTATACCACCAATTAAAGTTAATCACAGTTTTGCACCAGTAAAGTTAACTACTAGGTAGGATTATCAACCTATGAAACAGAGCAATTTAGTTTATTTTACAAAAATGAATTTCAACAGTATATTTAGTTTAATTGCAGAGAAAATGTATGAAACATTTTTGGAGATAAATGTCATAGTTCTAGTTTCTGCTCCACTTTATCAATTTCTCGAGTGAAAGTTGCACTTGTCTGGCATATTACTAATCTTCAACCAGAGCATTATCCTTCCCTAGCATGACTAATTACGTTAGTGGTATATCCTTTAGGAAGAGTCAGAAAGATGCCTCTGATTAATACAGGCTGAGGTCACATAATGAAGGGTGTATTTTCATCTCTTTGATCAAAGTAAATGGTTTAATGAGATCAGACCTTTCTTCTTGCAAAAAGAGAGAATACAAAAGGATGACACTGCTGACATTCAAATATTCTAGAGGAAGTATAGTGTGGTTAGTAGTAGAGATATGTATAGCTGGATGTTCAGGGAATCAGGCTCAAAGTGTGGATTAAATATAAGGTGTAAGATCTACACAGGACTGCAAATAGATGCCTGTGATATACACACAGATATCTACATTAAATAGTTTAGTTATATGAAACGTAGAGCAAGTATCTTCACATCAGCAGTGTACTAGTCCTGGTTGATAAAGTAAATTTTTGTCAAGAAAGTAGTAAAAGAGTAATTCCCTCTTTTTACTCCCTGAAAGAAAAAAAATCAACAAGAGAAAAAAAAAAACCAACACAAAACAACATCGACAAAAACGACAACAAACATAATTGCTAATTGCAGTTATTATTGAATTAAACTAGCTAAGCAAAAAAAGGAGTTGAAAAGGAAGATGAAAGGAGAGTGGAAACAAGACCTTTTTTTAGTACTGACAGTCTTTGCTGTCTTGAGAAACTTCCCAAAGAGGAATTGTGCAATAGGTACAAACTGAAATGGTGGAAGTTCCTCAGAATACGAGGAAAAACTACTTTACTGTGAGAATGACTGAGCACTGGAACATGTTGCCTGGAGAGGTTGTGGAGTCTTCTTCTCTGGAAATATTCAAAACCCACCTGGACCAGATACATATGGAATATGCCCCAGGCTTCAGCAGGAGGGTTAAACTAGATGATCTTCAGAACTCCCTTCAAACTCAAACTACTGTGTGATTCTATGTGATTTATAGAAAGTGTTTCCCTCTGTGGCAATGCTATTTTAATAAACTCTGCCCTACAAGAGAGAATTCTACACAATTGTATATTGACCTAGGTGACAAAAGCTACATGGACTGACTTGTTTATTTATTTATTTATTTTTGTACAAAGAGAATTGTTTTAAAGACATGAGCAAATTAATATTTTTGACTCATAAATGCCCACAGCAATATAAGTTGCTATGTATCAGACCATGCAGGATTGTCTTGGTGTCAATGAGAGTAGAGAAGGGCTTTACTAGTGAGGAAATGTTTTGCATAGATATAAAATTCAGTGCATCTTACTAATTAAAGCATTGTCAGGTTGTCCTGAATGAACCTACCTACATCATTAAATACTCCATTAATGCACTAATTTTTATTTTTATTTTTCCAAAAAGACTCCTTCTCTTTTGTGATATTCTCTGCATATTCTTTTTGCACTATTATTTCACTTTAGCAGTACTCCCCTCTGACAGAAAGAAATACCTCGTACAGAACTTTGTGGATAACACACCTTTATGCACTCACATATCCTGGAGCACCATACTGAGTAGTTCTGTAGAACCTGATCCACAGAAAACAATTCAGAAAATCTTCCAGATATTACCTGGTCTGTTCTCAGAGAGTGGTTACGTAGTTTATCTGCCTTTTAGATTGGCCTTTCCTTTAAACAAGTGCCCTTCTTACACATGCAAAATAAAATTCCCACAATGTGAATTAAGCCACTTTTCCTTAGTTACTACAACATTTAACCTCACTTATCACTATGATAATATAAACAACTTCAATTTGTTTTTTAGGGTCTGATTCTACATATCCTTCCTTTCTCCCGCCAAGACAACTTCTCTCCTTAACCAGGGTCCTGTGCAAGCTCTACTCACTGTTACCCATCTGGGAAAAATGAATAAAATCTATAGGACTTTTTTATGATCATGAGGGGAGTTTGGTCCTCTTAAGTAAGAATCTCCACTTTAAAAGTACACTTCCTTTTAATGTTTGGTATCCTGGAAAAGCAGAGTTCAAAGAAGTGAGGGATGAAAGTCATTGTTTTACTGGCTCCAGTCTAAGTTACTAACTCATAAATCCTGTTATACCAATTGCAAGATTGCAAACTCAGTGAAAAGCCGCAACAGTTTGCATTTGTGTCGTTAATTAGTTTAAACCAAAGCGCAAGCTAGAAAGCATCAATTTTTCTTTGTCACACCATACTATTTCCAAGAGTTTTCAGAGTTTCTCAGTGTGTAATACCACTAGTAAATCAGCTGTAAATATGCCTATTATGCCCTTTTGGCAAAAACGATTTCAGGGTAAAATTACAGGGTAAGAGTTATTGGATAATCTATCAGTGGTAAACAGCTAGTTTTTCCAAGCTGCTAGATTTTCCTAAGTGCACAGCTTTCAGTTGTGTGTGAAAATTTCAGAATGCTGAGCACTTTGGAATAGCTGATAATTTTAATAAGATCTTTGCATGAAAGTTTTTTGAAAATCATAAATAAAGTGTGGGAGTTTATAATCTTTTAGCACAGTTTTTAAGAACTATTACCTATCTGTAATGTTGTTTCTAGTTCATCTGCTCAATATATCAGTCTGATATATTTTGTCAGTCTGATCTGGCAAATTGCTTCTCTTGCTGTATGATTAAGTAAATTATGATATAGTAACTTCATATTTATTCCCTGTTTTAAAGGGTTATTATGGGACCAGAAAACTTGTACGTCTCCAAAAATATTAAATAACATGAAAGAAAGAAGAAAGTATATTAACACAAGTAAAATCTATACCCTGTTATTAGTTATTTTTAGACATCTATTATTAGTTTTATTATTTTGAAATCTTTTGATGTTTTGTTCTGGTATAGCTTTCATAAGTCTTCATTCTATCATCTCCAGTGTGTCCACGCTTTTCTTGTACTCAAGGAACAAGTACTGGACTCATCACTCCAGGTTTGGACTCACCAGAGCTGAGTAGAGGGGGAGG
This sequence comes from Cyrtonyx montezumae, assembly GCF_038088225.1. Lineage (NCBI taxonomy): Eukaryota > Metazoa > Chordata > Aves > Galliformes > Odontophoridae > Cyrtonyx > Cyrtonyx montezumae. The sequence goes on along the minus strand of NW_027072034.1, from coordinate 143,025,181 downwards.
AACAACTCCCTCAGCTTACTGGAAATACTTTGTCAGGTACTATCAAGAACAGTTAGCCTTCTCAGTGGCAAGGTCATGTTGCTGGCACATGTACAACTTGATGTCCACCACGATCCCACCAGGTCCCCAGGTGCAGGACTTTGTATTTCTCCTTGACAAACTTCGTAAGATTCTTGTCACCTTACTCCTTTAGCCTCTTGATGCAACTCTGAATGCCACCATGGCCCAATGGTGAAACAGCTACTCCTTCCAGTTTTATGTTATCTGTGCATTTACTGAGTGTACACTCTACACCATCATGCTGTGAGATCATCCTCTGAAGAAAATGTCAAAGACTGGACACGGTATTGACCCCTTGGGTACTCTTCAGCTACATTTTGTCTTACTGACCACAACCCTCTGGGCCTGAGTATTCCTATAACAAATAGTTCCTATTAATAATAATTCTTAATGCTACATAATTCCTGTTAATTTTTAATTAATAATTTATAATAAGTGTTTCCTTCCTTTTTTTCTCTTCATGTGCTGCATGATTATGAAACAGACTGCTGCCAGCTCAATTGCTGCCAAGTCAATAGCACTGGAGTGCTTCGTTTACTTTAAAAAAGATAACTTTGTCATAAGCTCTCCCATTAGCTAGGAGTGGGATGAAGGTGTACATTTCTCTGTTCCTTGTCCTGAATCACTTCTACAGTTTTCATTGACAGCTGAGGAATAATGTAAAGATATATGACCTCCAAAAAGAGATACATGTCATGGATAAACATGACAAGTTATACCTGTGTGAACACACACATTTAAGACAAACTAAATTATTATTAGGATGCATATGAAGGTAATGTATGTCACGCAAGAGTACCATAGCTAAAAGTTATTAGAAATTTTCTGTAATAATATTTAAATTGGAATCAAAATTATTTGTTATTGGTTTACAGGCTCGTTCGGCCTGGTTCAAAACCACACCCCAGGAAAGTGAAAGGGGGAAGGGGTAAAGGGTGGAGAGATGGGCCTTAAAACAAAACAGCATCAGCTATCTGAGTAGGAAAGCTAATTTACTAAATAAGATAATAGAATGCAAAATAACACAATATAATACAATGTAATTGTAATTGAAGCTAATAAAACAAATAAAATGAGAAAAGAGAGTGTGTTCAAAAACTGAAGGCCTTACTCTAACACTGAAGGCAAGATGGCTGGGGAGCTCACATGCTTCTGGGATGATCCAAAAGGTAAAGAGAGGGATCTTGTGACTTTCCAACAGTTTTGTGCTCCCTCTGAGCAGAAAATGGAAAAACACAAAGTCATGCTAAGTCCTCTGGAGTACATGGTTATCCTTCTCTTCTGAGACAGGTATACTTGGAACTATTGATGATCCATAGAACAGGAGCATTAACTCTTTATCTCCCAATGCACTACATGATGTTATAATGTGGAATACTAATAACGAAAAATCATAAAACTATGACAGTATTAAAACTGTTGATGAGTATACAAGTGTCTGGTGTTTCAGAAGAACTGGCCATAATCAGATTTAGAAGAGGTGAGACCAAAGGTAAAATACTCTGAAAAAATGCAGACTACTGATGCATGTGGCAGATGAGAAATTGCACTAAAGTCTACGGAAAAAGTAGGCCAAGGGGCAAGGGAAATTGTAGGCAGGCAGAAGCTCATTTTACACAGACTCCGAGCAAGCATGGCCTGGGATGCATGACTCAAGGGTAAAAAGTCATGCAGATATTTCACTGTGGTAACACAAGCAAATATCTCCAGATCTTCTCAGTGTACATTATTTCAGGATCAGCAATATATTAATGCTGTGATAGCCCTCACCACATTAGCTCTTTTTCACCTACCTGCTATCTTCCATCTAAAGGCTAGTTGGATTTATTTTTTGTAGGGTAAGAGTCGAATCAAACAAGAGAAAACTACAGGAGAACGTGACTCTGTGCCTCTAATTTGGCACACCAAATTAATGGTATCACAACAAAGTATGCAAGAATACTTCTAGGTTAAGAGATGTGCACAATCTTAACTGATGTGGTTAGGAACTGCTTGTATTTGAAATGCAATTGTTATTTCTGTGGGCAAAATTCTTAATTTTGAGCAAAAAAAAGAACTGCAAATATGAATAAAAATTGAGCAAGGAGAAATTACATTTTTATAGCACTTTTCAGAATAATAAAAAGAGGGCTATCATAAATCTTGGGACTACATCAAAATGCTCTGCTTAATTATGTGGAGAGCAAGCTGAATATTTGTATTCCAGTGTTCCCTAAGAAATGTCTTTTTTTTTTCCAACTGGGCTATAGGGTCTCTTTAAAAGCCTATCTATGGTTTCTTTTTTTATAGCATTATATGGTAGATTCCCTGCTGTGTTTTAATATTTCATGCTTGGTGCTAGGCTCTTGTGGCATAATGAAAAAATGCAAATAATTTATTTGAACAAATTCATTGGATTAATTATTCACCACAAATCCCTGCCAATATTATTAGCTCTTTAGTTTTTTTTCCTGCCCTTGGTTCATGTTATATTAGATATTCTAGCGAATGGTTAATAGAAATGCATCAGATGCTGAAGTTTATGGCATCATGTTTTGGAACTGTGTATAGTCTTAGTGGAAACTTAGTGAAGAGTGGAAGGGTGACTGAAAAATACGTGTGTGATAAGGTAGGGAAAAGGAAAGAAAAATGAGAATACATATCTACACTTGTTACAATCCTCCCTGAAAGTAATTATTTGCTATATCTTAATCATATCACTATGTAAACCTGAGTTGTATGCAAATCTGCATTAGTGCAATGGATATGAATCATCTAGCTAAGTAATGAAAGAAAGCTATAAATCATTTAATCCCAATTTTGATTCTCTAGTGATTGTAAATGTAAATGTCTTCATATAGAATCCTCAACTATACACAGATGTTGAGAAGACAAACATTGCTCTGGAGGTTACTTTCAACAAGCTATCAGTCACTGCCTGGTATATATTTCTTTATAAGAAAATCTGCTACCAGGTGTGCCCATAAGTACTGTATTCCTCCTGATGACCATACAGAAGTTTGCTCTGAAGTAGGTAGATTCAATTATCCTTCTTTTTTTTATATTCCTTATGGTGAGAGCCCTGAACTGAAAGTAACCCAATGTGCCACTTACTCCTTTAAGTAATCTGGAAAATTTCATCTCCATCTCAGAGGCAGAGAACAGAAAAATTATACACTCGCATAAAGTAATTTACACTATATTGGTCTTGAAGCTCTGTCCTGTAAAACCGTACATTTTTATCTCAGTTGAAGGAAAAAATGGAAGAAATTTAACCTTAGCTGCCTTTATATTGCTTGAAACAAAGACTGGCTTCCTTCTAAAAATAAGAATGATGCATTGGACAGTGTAATTTGTGGACTCACCCTGTTTTCCTGGGCTTAATTACACCATTACACACTAAAGCTGCACAAAAACTTACTCTTGTAAGATGGATGAATCAGTGAATACAAAACAGCAAAGCCTTGCCTGACATTCACATCAAACAAAGTAATCCAAGGCAAGATTATGTTCCACAAAAAAGCCACATAAACCACAAAAGGAAATAAAAGTCCTTCTTTCCCTGTATTATTTAAAGTGCCCCATGTGGCCAAGCCCTATGGCCTTCCCAATCCGAAGCAGTGACATATAAAAATAGGGTTATAATTTTATTGACTTTTGGATGAAAATAAATTACATATTATTATTATATTTCCTCCATCAGATATATGTGACATCCATTCCACTGCTAATAGATGCTGTGCCAGCAAATGCAGGCTTTTCAGCTAATCTTTCAGCTTCCAAGAAGAATTGTCAACAGAAATGACATAATTTCACCACAGGTGAAAAGCTAGACTGGTTTTACCTGTTTTACAAAGAAGCAACCTTAACCAGTCATGGAACTACTTGGGAAGGAGAAGAACACTGCTGAACGAAAGAGAGAGATAGAAATATAAGCATGAGTAGGGAATGCTTTTTTATATGCTATTTGTACATAATAGTTTCCATGCTACTTTCCTCGACAGTCCTGGATAACCAAAGACATCCTGGTGAACTGAGACTGGCAAATGTGACACCCATCAAAGCGCTGGAAAAGTGGTCCCTGAAGCTACAGCCCTACCAGTCTCACCTTAGTGACCACCAAAGGTTATGGAATTATTAATCTCAGGACCCATCATGGATCAATTAAAAGTCAACCAGAGGATCAGGCCCAGTCAGATTGGGTTCATAAATGGTAGACCCTGTTTGACAAATCTGATTTCATTTTTTGACAAGGTGGCCCGCCTAGTTGATGAAGGTAAGGCTGTTGATGTGGTTTATACCTGGACTTCAGTAAAGCCTTGGACACTGTTCCCCACAGCATCCTCATGGAGAAGCTGGTTGCCCATGGTTTGGATGGGGATACACTGGCTGCATGGCTGGGCCCAAAGAGTTGTAGTCAGTGAGCTAAATTCAGTTGGTAGCCAGTCACAAGTGGCGTCCCCCAGGGCTTGGCATTGAGCCACTCCTATTTAACATTTTTTATCAGTGATCTCGATGAGGGGATTGAGCGCACCCTCAGTAAGTTTGCAGTTGGGAAGGAGTGCTGATCTGCTGTAGGGTAGAAGGGCTCTATAGCGGGACCTGGATAGACTGGATCGATGGGCCAAGGTAAACCATGTGAGTTCCAAGAGGGCCAAGTATTGGGTACTTAGTTTTAGTCACAAAAACCCTAGGCAACCCTACAGGCTTGGGAGGAGTGGCTAGAAAGCTGCCTGATGGAAAGGGACCTTGGTGTACTCAAGGACACAGCCTAATATGAACCAGCAGTGTGCCCAGGTGGCCAAGAAGGCCAATGGCATCCTGTCCTGTATCAGAAATGGTATGGTGAACAAGACTAGGGAAGTAATCCTTCCCCTGTACACAGCACTGGTGAGCCCTACCTCAAGTACTGTGCTTGGTTTTGGGCACATCAATACAGAAAGGACATTGAGGTGCTGGAACAGGTACAAAGAAGGGCAACAAGGTTTGCAAAGAGCCTGGAGAATATGTACTATGAGGAGCAACTGAAGGAGTTGGGGCTGTTTAATCTGGGGAAGAGGAAGTTGAAGGGAAACCTTACTGTTCTCATCAAATACCTGAAAAATTATTGGAGCTAGAGCAGGGTTGGTCTCTTCTCACTGGTGACAGGTGATAGGACAAGGGGAAATGGCCTCAAGTTGCACCAGGGGAGGTTTAGATACATGTAAAGAAAAATATCTTTACAGATAGGGCTGTTAATCACTGGAATAGGCTCCCCAGGGAGGTCACTATCCCTGAATGTGCTTAAAATCCATTTGGATGTGGTGGCTTGTTAGGGTAGTATGGTTTGGTTGTGGTTGGACTTGATGACCTTGAAGGTCTTTTCCAACCTGAGCAATTCCAGGATTCTATGACTATGATTCCTCTCCTCTCTCAGATCACAGCAACGTTTAATAGCATAGGCTTTTAATCTATTCAGATGAGAGAAACAAAGCTTGAAGTGGTGTTTTAATGACCGTATGGATTTACTATCACTAATTTAATTGCCAAACTGGCAAAGTCAGTAGTAGTCAAAAGCCCAATCCTGGGAAGTAGAATATATGTGTCTTAACCCCTCCCCCCCCCCAAAAAAAAAAAACACCCCAAAACAAAAAAAAACTGATATTATTTATTCTGCATCTTTAAGATATGAGGCTAGCATATGAAAGGAATCACCTTGAGCTTTGAATAAAAGTGGAGACTCTCAAGATACTTGAATTCTGCCCCTAAAGGAATTATTTACGCCCTAAGAGCAGGATCCTCAGCATAAATAAGCATGAAAAACTTAGTCTCTGAATCCTAGATGTGAAATAAACACAGAGATGTTCATATCTGATAAAAGTGAATTAGTTCTGGACATAAAGAAGAGGGAGGTTAGTTGCTCAGGGAATTTACTGATGAAAGCTAGGATATTTATGGACCTTCACTATCTAGAGGTTTTGAGAGACAATTTGAAGATAGCACTGTTAAACTTAAATACTTAATTTATATGAACCTGACCCTAGATTACTTCAGTAAAAATCCATTAAGTTACTTTCAATTTGACCTAGAAACTGATTTTTATATATGTTGGCATATGACTGTTAGAGGTTGGGATTTTTTGTGTGTTTTTTTTTTTTAATTCACTTGTGCAAGTACTATTTGATGAACAATATATTTGCCAGATTTTGCCCATATTTGTCAAATAAATTATTCAACAAATCATTTTCACTTTATTTGATCAGCTATAACAGCCTTTCTGACTCTTCTGCAATCAAGACACCTTTTAAATAAATAAGTATGCTTGCCTCTAGAGACTTAAGGAGTCTAGCAGTTGTTTTCCATTGCCATGGTAAAAAACCTTGAGGGTGATTCTGAATGAATAGTACTATTCTCCCATAGCATGGGACCGTGCACAGTGCGAAACTGAGAAACATTTTATTATTGAGATACACAAGAACATTAAAAAAAGATTAGTTTGAAAATGATTTTTATTGGAAAAACTGACAAGGTTCTGAACAAAGGTACCTTATTTCTTAAAAGGGATTAGGTATGGGGTAGCAGATGGGCTCGTAAAGTCAAGCATCGGAAACTCACCCCTGGTTCTCTGAAAGAAGAAAAAAATATTTAAGGTGCTCAGGATTTATTTTTCATATGATATATAAAGCAGTTTGGTAAAGAACCTTCAGCAGCCATTTTTAATTGATTATGTTCGATCATAATAATCAGCTTCACTATTTTTTTATTGGATAAATTATGAAAACTTGTAGCTGTGATTTATGAACACTGACGTTCAGAATTACTTAAGCTGAGTGTGGCATCTATAGACTGCTATTGTTGCTACAAATGCTCACCTGCATAAAGAAACAAATGTTCTACCACAGTAATCTCAGGGAAGCAGCTGGCTGCAAATAAGAATATCATTATTATCTTCAAGCCCTAAAGGAAACATCATTGAAATGATAAAGGGTTACAATTGTTTCACCTAACTTACAATTAAAATAGTCATTTTCTTAATAGGAAATTTGGATTAGCAGAGGAAAATCCGTTGCAATTTTCGTGCTTAATACTTCATGGTTATCATCAGCCTCTGGGTTGTACTTTACAGTGAAGTTAAATCGATGCATAATTTATTTAGGGTTCATTAATTATTAATAAAAGTTTCAAGTGAGTTACAGGTGTATATGGTATGTGCCATGGATGATTATGAACACTTCAGTAAAACGTGTTTATGGCTACAAATGATAAAGTTACCTGTAAAAGTCTCCAGTAACCTCTCTAAAATAGACTTTTATTAATATAAGTCCATATCATCTGTTTGTCAGCTATCTAGAATACCATCTTTAAAATTTGTTTCCAGATAGCAACTGGATAAATGTCATGTGAAAATATACAGTATTACTATGTTTAACTGAAAAAATAAAATGATTTATTTAAGATAGATGATGTCATATTTTGTACTGTACATGGTTCACTTTGCTGTAAAATTAGTAGTGCAAAGCAGAGTATTACTAGGTAGAAGACATAGGTTTAGCTATTTTCTCCTTAAATACATCAGTAGACACTGAGATGAATTGCCTAACTTATTCTAAGTACTCTGTAATCAAGGAATGGCTATCAGCAATGTTCTTGTTATAATTTGAAGAAGCCCATTTATCAGGGTAAGAGAAAGGATTATCTGGTTTGATGGAATATATTGTATGCAGATGCATGAGGCCAGGTTGGGTGGGACCCTGGGCAATACGATCTACTACTTTATCTAGTGGCTGGCAACCATACCTGTGGCAGGGGATTGGCCCTTGAGGGCCCTTCCAACCCAAGCTATTCTATAATTCTATGACTTTCTCATAAGATTAAGATAGCTTCACTACTAGAAATGGAGCAATTGCTCTTCACAGTCAAGGAGAGATGGAAAGCATAAAACTTCACTGACTTGAACTGCACAGTAACTTCGCTCACAAAGATGCTGGTTTCCATGGACTTTTATGGTACAATGTGTAGGTGTCTACAGCACCTACACCTGATCCAGAAGTCATTAGGTTAGACTATTTGCATATCTAATAGAGGGAACCAGGCACTTTGCACAATAAATAGATTTGCCTTATTTTAGATCTGTACTTAGAAATGGTTGAACCCCTGAGAGGAATGAACAGAACTTGAACAGTGGTAACTTACCTCGAATGATACTCTCCCACCTGATTAAGAAAGGCATGATTCTGGTTGGTCTTCATCCTGAATTAGTACCCTAAACATCCTGCCAATACTTTCTTTGAAGTGTACTTTCTTGTTTCTTTGATTGAGACTGCTGTAAACCTCACATAGAGCAGGCACAGATAAGCCATCTTCTTCTCACTGAGATTTTCCTGTTGCCGGAGAGTCCTATAGGCTGGTTTGCTCATAGGACTCAGCATAGCACATACTAAACCTCCAGTCACATCTTAAACACATTTTTTATAATGTTTGTTCCATAACCTTCTTTTCTATCTCTAATGAAGTTTAGTTTCAAAGGAGGGATCCTCTAAACATTTAAACATCCAAGAGCTCTTTATCATATAGTCATTAATGCTGTTCTAATCTGCTTAATCTTCTAATTCTGGTTAATCTTCTATTATTAAAAATAATAATAATAATATGTTGCTGAAGTTGGTATGAATTTTAATTGCAAAAGGAATTTCAGTAAAATTTCAACTTTCAGTAAAAGTCTAATGGCTTCAATTTGATTATTGCATAATAGCCTTTTTAATAACTTTTTATTATTATTATTGGATATCAACATTGTATAAATTCTGAAAAAAAAGAGAGAAAACAGAATGACAACCTCCAGTGTTATTCATTCTGAAACTAACTGAAAAGACCCTTCAATTAAATTGTTTTCTGTTGACAACCTATTGCAAAATTGTTGTCTCATAAAGAGATAAAGAGGATTTTTTGTACTGAATCGAGTATTTTATCCTGTAGTGGAATTCATTTTTATCTACAATACATAAAGCTGCAAATATAATATACATGTAGGATCTGTGTGAAAGAGAGAAAAGAGGAAAAGCATCTGTGGAAATTCTAAAGAGAGAAAAGTCAATAATTTGCTTTCAATTGAGCACAAGTGATGCAGAATTTAACCCAGAGAGGAAAAAAAAATAGTGAGAGTGTCATACTTACTGTGATTTTCAGATAAAGTAATCTTAAAGCATTTCTCAAAGGTATAGATTAAACGCTCATTATGTAAATGTATTTACTCGTCAATCTGTTCTTTGTTCATCTAGATAAAGTGGTACAGCGTTTCCATGTCAAACAACTACTGATTACAAATAAATAATTCAGTGCTGAGAGATGCTGTCCACAGTGCATGAAAAAGGGAAACAAATTGAAAAGGAATGTCAATAAGTCGACAATATTAAATTTCAATCAATTTACTCTGATTGGATAATTAAAGTTTGCAGTTGCTTTGAGATCAGAAAGGGAAGGGAAATGTCAATAATTCTAAAGTGTGCTAACATTTGATTTTTTACAGTTGTGCATAAAACCTCTAAAATGAACCAAAAAAAAATTCAATAGAGGCTGAAAATTAAATATTACCTTCGTGGTATTGCAATTATTGTATTATTGTTAGGTTTAATAATGAAGTAACAGAGGCCACTGATGTATATATTTATGAAACTGAAGTAAAAAGATTCATATCTATTTTGTTTGCTTACATTGGAAGTGTTTTAGTTATTCAAACACATTTATGGTCTTTCTACAACATTTAAATAGTAGAAGTCTCTTAATATTGTTGTCACAAGATGTTTCTCTTAACTGGGAATCATGTGTAACCTTTGAGAAAAGGGATGAGGAAAGGTAAGAAAGTCGAGAAGTAGATCTGAGTTAGGGAGAGGTAACATGGGGAAAGCTTATTTTAGATCATTCATCAACAGAGAAGATGTGTTGCTTTGGCTTCTCTGCAGACTCCAGGATCACAGACAAGGTGAGTCTGAATACACTACAGTTCAAAAGAGTAGGGAGTTGTAGCTCTCACCTCTGTTTGTGTCTCAACTCAAAAGGCCTGATAGTTCAAGGAAGAAGCAACAAGATGCCAAAAATATCCCACTGATTACAAGCAAGCAAACACCAGACACATTTTATGTGATTCTTTTCTGTTTACTACTGCAATGAAATCCAACACACATAGAAGAAAGTGTCTAGAGAAAATAGTGAAACAATGTAAAGAAAATTATATATATATATCTTTTAGGTTTTATTTACAATCCAAAAAATTAAAGGAAAGGTTGCAAATCATTGATAAATGTTTGGATTTCAGAACATACTTCATGGTTTATGCTTACCACAAGATTAGAGTCACACTCAAGCTGCAGTGAGACAACACAGGAATCACCTTATAGAAGTTGTTTTCATGAGACAGTTCAATTATCCAAACAATTCCTAGGTATCTTCATCCTATCTTCTCAATTCTTTTCCCTGCCTTCCTCCTTCCTTGCTTTTACCTTCTGCTTCCTATGCTTTTAACCCTGTGTCTAGTCCATCCCCCTTTTATACCAGCTCTGACTCAGATGTGATTCGCTACACACTGTTCCCACCTGAGACCTCTCTGTTACTCAACCAGAGTCAAATCAGATCATAGTGTGATGAGATGAGTTCAGCATGAGTAGCAGGAACCTGCAGAAAGGAAGGGGTGAGGGCCTCCTTCTTCTCGTATTGACATACTTAGTTACAGCTGTCTCCTCAGCAGCTAGCCTTGGAGATGCTAATGTTCTCAAATATATCACTCTGAAGCTTCATCCAAATACTTGTTTACTTATTAATGAGCACTTTTTATTAATCAGCTGTTGAGTTTCATAAAACAGGTTTCAAAATTTACCTGAGGAATGTACAAATTGTTTGCTGACTGTGACCCCAAGGCTACCCTAAAAACCAAACTGGTAGGATGAGGACTGCAATTAACATGCCATGAGTCACACATACTCTAGGAGATTGGCAGCAGGCTGTCTTCAGGTTCTATGACAACAAGCATACGGGTGAAAGGTGGAGGAACAATTGATCCGGAGAATGAGCTTTTAGAGCAATCCAGATCTATCTAGAACAATCTGGGTCTGGGCAAAACTGCCTTTCATTTCACTCTAATCCAATTAGATGGATGAAATTAGTATGATCCAATTAGTAGGATGAAAAGCCAAAAATCATCACAATTGTCTACAGGAAGTAGGGGCATCATTATCACCCCAAGTTTTCTGCGATTACTTTGGGTTATATATTACCATGATATGTTTTGTGATACATATTTTCCTATAGATTTTCATAGAATCATAGAATCACCAAGGTTGGAAAAGACCTAAAAGATCATCCAGTCCAACTGTTCACCTGTCACCAATAGCTCCCACTAAACCATGTCTCTCAACACAACATCCAACGTTTGTTCCTTGAACACCTCCAGAATCGGTGACTCCACTACCTCTCTGGGCAGTGCCTGACCACCCATTCAGAGAAGTAGCATTTCCTAATGTCCAGCCTGAATCTCCCTTGGTGCAGTTTGAAGCCATTCCCTCTAGTCCTAACAATAATTACACAAGAGAAGAGGCTGACTCCCAGCTCAGCACAACCCCCCTTCAGGAAGTTACAGAGAGTAATAAGGTCTCCCCTGAGCCTCCTCTTCTCCAGGCTGAACATTCCCAGCTCCTTCAGCCTCTCCTCATAAGGCCTGTGCTCCAGGCCCCTCAGCAGCCTTGTTGTCCTTCTTTGAACACCTTCCAGGGCCTCTATGTCCTTCCTGCAGTGTGGGGCCCACAACTGGACACAGTACTCGAGGTGCGGCCGCACCAGTGCTGAGTACAAGGACAATTACTTACCTGTTCGTGCTGGCAACACTGTTTCTGATACAAGCCAGGATGCCCTTGTCCTTGGCCACCTAGACACACTGTCGACTCATGTTCAGCTGAGCATCAGTCAATACCTCCAGGCCCATTTCCTCTACACAGTCTTCCAGTCATTCCACCCTAATCCTGTAGTGTTGCCTGGGGTTGTTGTGGCAAAAGTGCAGAACCCAGTATTTGGTCTTGAACCATTGGATTCAGCCCAGCTCTCTAGCCTGTCCAGATCCCTCTGTAAGGCCTCGCTACCCCCAGGCAGATTGACACTTCCAGCCAGTTTGGTGTCATCTGCAAATTTACTGAGGGTGCACTCGATGCCCTCATCTTGGCCATCAATATTGAGGACAGGCCCCAGCACCGACCCCTGGAGAATATCACTTGTGACCAGTTGCCAGCTGGATTAAACTCCATTCACCACCACTCTCTGCGCCTGGCTCTCCAGCCAACTCCTTACCCAGCCAAGAGATACCTGTCCAAGCCATGGGCTGCCAGCTTCTACAGGAGAATACAGTGGGAGGCAGTGTCAAAGGCTTTGCTGAAGTTTAGGTAGACTACATCAACAGCTTTTCCCTCATCCACCAGATGGGTCACTAGATCATAGAAGATCAGGTTGGTCAAGCAGGACCTATCCTTTGTGAACCCATGCTGGCTAGGCCGGATCCCCTGGTCATCCCGCACATACTACGTGATCTCCCTCAAGACAATCTGCTCCACAACCTTCCCTGGCACTGAGATCAGGCTCAGAGGCTTGTAGTTCCCCGGATCCTCCTTACAACCTTTCTTGTAAATGGGAGTCACACTGGCAAAGCCTCCAATCTTCTGGGACCTCACCAGCTCACAAGGAGTGCTGATACATGATGGAAAGTGGCTCGGCTATCACCTCTGCCAGTTCACTCAGCACTCTCTTTAAATGTGATTTAAATACTCTTTAAATGTCTTTAAATACTCTTTAAATGTGCTTCTTTCAAATGTTGATTCTTTTTTCTCTATTTTTTTTCAGCATCGTTTTAGTAATTTTACTATATACTCAGTCATGAGTTCTGTGATAAAATTATCCAAGGATACTATCCTTTCTTTCTGAAAGAGGAGCTAATGTATTCTTGAGAATACTGAGATACTCTCTCACCTTGTAGTTTTGCTGCTCTTGTTTATGGCTTAAAAATTATCTAGAAATTAAACACTAAGGAAGTGTTTAAGTGTTTTTCCACTCAATAAACAACTTGTCAGAAATGTAGAGGAGAAAGAAAATGGAAAATCCTGGAGTTCCAGGATTTTAAATTTAAAAAAATTATTTGAAATTTAAAGGGGGCTTTGACATGTCAATGCAAACATTACCTATCCATGTTTAATGTGTCGTATTATTTTCTCTAGTTTATTCATTGAGGGCTCTTTTGCCTAATGCTTAAGAAACCAAGCATTTTTTTGTCTGGTTTCTGAAGTAATTTTTTTTTAGTCTGTTTTGACACTTGTCTCAAAATATTCAGATGCAACTAAAAAAAAAAAAAAAGGCTATTCAAACAAATATGCTGAGATTGCTCTACCAATTAATTCAAACAGAGTAAAGGGATGTTAGTGCACCTCTTTCAGACTAACTCATTTCTGTCTTGCCAGGAACTATTGATCCCTCATGCTCACTTTCCATTAAAACAAACAATTTTTAATGCATAGTCTTATCTAAAATTCCATCTGTCATTTTTTTCTTTAAGTAGGAACATTCTGAAGCAGATATCATCAGTCTTTTATCAGACAGGTAGGATGTCCCCGTTCTGTCACATTAAATCATCTCATTAATATATTGCCATCAGAAAAGGTGTTCTCACATCTATATTTAAACCTGTGAGTCGTTCACTAGCTCCTCTGATGGAAAAAAGTACTGGAGGGACAAAACATAGCACCCCATCATCAAATATATATAACATAACACCCAAGGTTAAAGCAATAAAATAGAGTTCTGTTCTGGTAGTGGGACTACTGACCATAGCCACAGTATTGGTCCCTCTTGTTGAACTAAAGTGGTCAGAAATTCATCAGAGCTTGTCTGACACTGTCCCATGGTCCCAGATGAGCTTTCAAGATTGCTATAATCACTGGAGGAGTCAAGAGCCAGGCTGAAGCTACATTCTGGCTTGCTGGTTCTCCCTGTGTTGTTTCACTGGGTATCCATACCCAGGTGCTGGCAGGATGATGCGGAGACCTGTGTGAAGAGAGGATGGAGCTGCCCTGTGCTGGACACAGACAGTGCCAACTGGCTTCAGCAGCCCTGTGTCAGAGCAAGGCTGGGCCCCACTGCCAACATGGCTGTGCCTTGTGAAAAACATATCTGAGGTTCAAAATGAAGGTCAACAGGAAATGAGAGGAAAAAAAAAGTGAGAAAATAAAATGAAAACAGAGCATTTTAAGTCATAACAATTTTGAATCCTTTGCAAACAAGAGTCAAGACAAGTTAGAAAAATGATTGCATGTGAAAAAGCTTAATAGTTTTTTATTCACTTGCTTTTAATTTGCTTATCATAACTTTCCTATGAAAATTGTTTCCCCTTATTTTCTTTTAATTTTTTAATCGATATGTATTTTCAGACTAGGAAAAAATGGTTCCATGATCAACAGAAATTCACTTGAAGTCAATAAAGCAACATTTCAAAAAAATGCTTCAGAGCTAATACAGATTATTTTCTACCAGCAGCCAAAACATGAAATTTGGATGGCCAAGTTGGGAAAATGGCGTATGTGTTTGGACTGTTCCTGAGCTATACGCTGGCTTGAGCACAGAACACAGGCAAACTGTCCTGTGCCTGTACTGACTCTCCTGTTACTTACCAGCAAAACCAGCATTGTTGTTAGATTTTGTTCCTTGGATTCTCAGACTAGAGATTAATCTCTAGTGTACATCATGTAGATGAGATTATTTAAATATCTTTTTTATTTTGCTGGTGGTGTCCCCTCAGGAAATATCTGTCTTGAGTAGCTTAAGAAGGAAAAAGTTAAAACTGTTCTAGTTTTTCAGATGGTTGAGTTCTTCCCAGTGTCATGTCATGCTTCTCTTTTCTTGACTTGATGACAGCTGCTTCCTTACAAGAGTTAGACTTATCTGATTAGGCAGAAAAAAAACCTAAAAACATCTGTCTCACAGTTGCCTTTGTCTTTCAAAAGAGTTCTTGTTCATGGTCATAAAGCATCAGCCAGGTGTTCATCAGACCTGCAAACAATACGTTTTCTGGGAGACACCTTTTCAGTCTGTCACCTTTACTAGAGCATACAAACCAGCCTCTAATAAATTTCCTGGATACATCCATGCTGCAATTTAAGTTTGAGGGGTCCCATTGAATGGATATAAATATAACCTCAGGGGAAGAATGCTTGGTCTTAGTTTGTCCCGTAGTTCAGGCTCTAGTCTACTTCTACTTGATCTGCAGACAAAACAGAGGTAATTCATGTAGAGGACTACAGTGGTGTAGGTATTTCCTCTGCAGCCCATGGAGAAGATCACCCCGGAGTAGGCATCCACACTGCAACTGATAGAGAACAGTGGTGGAACAACTGGGTATTCCCTGAAGGAACTACAGCCCACAGAGAGCCAGAAAGCTCACACTGCAGCAAGGGAAAAGTGAGAAAGTGTGGCAGAGAGGAACTAAGCACTGCTATGGACTAAGTACAACTTGCCATTCCCCATCACCCTGCTCTTCCCAGGATAAGGGTGGAGGAGTAGGAAAAATAGAAAAGCTGGGAACAAAGGAGTGAATTTGAACCTGGGGAAAAGGGAGATGATGGTGTGATTATGGTGTTTGTTTCATTGTCCTCTCACCATGTTCCTGTTTCCATCTTGACTCACAAGCCTTTTCTTGACACATCCTTTTAGTGTCAGTGATGGGGTGGGCACCTATCTATAGTCAATCAACCTAATATCTTTAGGAACAAAATATTTTAGATAGGTTATATTTTTAAGACAGACAGAAAGTACAAGTTAATTAGGCTGCAGTCCACCCAACAACAACTTATAGGTAGGTATGCTATATTCACTCAAATTTACCTGATCATTAAACAAAAGCATATGTTTACATTTTAAACCAGTGTTTCTACCTTTTACCTAATAAATATAATTGGCAGATTTAACATCTTAGGCATACAGTTATGACAAATTTGAGCTGAGAATAATTTCTGAATTTCAAACTGTTGAAATGTATTCAAATAAAATTTCTGTCAAACAGTGATAAACAACATCAATGCGTTGAACTTCCTAATCTGAATATGAAGAATATGCAAATTGAAAAATGGATAAAATATGCTTAACAAAAGATAAAATCTCTCTATAATTTTTGGAAGGATAACTAATTTTTCACTTCACATATGCAGTGAAGTAGTCCATAAGAACAATTCAGAGCATCATAAAAAGTAATATGCACATTTGGTCTGGAAATACTAGAACTCTGTGGAAGTAATATATAAATAATAATTAAAACAACAACAACAACAACAAAAACTTAACCCTTCAATGAAAATTTTAACTCAGAGTGAGGAGTTAACAATGCAGTAATAATGATCAAAAGACACTGGCTGTTGAATGTTCTCCATCTCTCTTCAGCACTTCTATATGTATGCAAAAACATTGATGTAATTTCTGTCAGACTGTCAGTACATGGTTGAAAATCAGTTATTCAGTACTCCATTCAAGAGTAGATGTGTTTTTTACTATTTTGATGCCATGCAATTTTCTTGCAAACCTCATCAATCAGTAGTCACCTCATATCATTTCGGGAGCCACTGAGTGTCTGAGAGTAAGCTTGGAAACTTGCGGCTACTAATGTTTGTATCAAGGAGAAACCTTGAATTTCCTAATTTAAGATTCTGTGAACTCATATAAAGGGTCTCTGTCACAGTAGAAGCAGTTTGGAATCTCATATAATCAGAGCAGCCCTTTTCATTCCCCTGTCTATCCTCAGTTACATCATTGACTATTGTATAAAAGGTTTTAGTTCTTATAATGCTGCTGTGGTTAAACTGTAGATCAATGTTTATTGCTGCCTAGCTGTCTAGTGTTTTATTATGAAAGTTTAATATGAACTTTAGATTTAAAAACATATCCTTCATTTGAGACAGTGAATTTTAAATAGTTTTCAGGGGTAAACTAAGATTGATTTCTAAATTGCTTGTCATATTTGTTGCGGGTCAGCTCTGAAGTCTTGTCTTAATTATATCTCCAGTTGATCTAATGGAAGACCACAGTACCAGAACTGCAGATACAATTTTTGTTGCTTTCTGTATAGTGAGGGAAGTTTAATCCACTGAATATACTTGCTTTTTTCAGAAGGCTCTTTGCTAATTACTAAACCCAGAAGAAAATTGTTTCTAGGTAAGGTGAGCAGGTGTCTGGTGTGATGAAGGACTGCTGGGGACTACCTGTGAGTTGTGTAACACCAAACCAGCAAGGCAGAGTCCTGCTTGAAAAAATATGTGTAGGCCAACTGTGAACTGGATGGTGAAGTTACTAACACAGCCACACTCTTCTCATCACAAAGCTCATCAATACTGTGCCTTCTCTATTTACTTAGCTTCTGGATATGCTGCTTCTAGGATGAGTCATCCAGGACAGAACAGTAGGGATATGGACCTGTTGTGTGGGTCTGAATATTACTCTGCCATGATACTTGATGGTCTCAGCACCGTGCCCTCTCCACAGCTGGAAGAGAAATTCTGAGCTGGGTGTAGTCAGTGGGAGCTCTTCTGGAGAATCAGTTGCTGTAGAAAATGACAGGTAGATACACTGAAGTGTTTTTGTTCAACTCGGTAACTATTAAGCAAAACAACAAGCATTGGTAATTAAGGACTCTCAGGGAATATCCTGGGATCCTGGGATCTATTTGGAATTGTTTCTTGATTCAACGAAACATTTTTTGTTTAAACGTCTATTGAGTAAAATTTAAAAACATTAAAAAAGCATTACAAATCGTTCCTTTGATCCATGTTTGGTACAGACAAGAAGGGATGTCTATACCTAGACCTAGCCACTTCTAGTGTAAGTTAAAGTCACTTCTCTGTAGATTCTAAAGTTACCTGGTGGATGAGGGAAAGTCTGCTGACTTAGTGAGCATACATTTCCCTTTGACACTGTCTCCCAAAGTATTCTCCTAGAGAATCTGGCAGTCCATAGCTTGAATAGGTACACTCTGGCTGGAGCACTGAGTTCGGAGAGTAGTGGTGAATGGAGTTAAATCCACCTGATGACCAGTCATGAGTGATGTTCCCCAGGGTGTGGTTTGGGGGCCTGTCCTGTCTAATATCTTTATTGATGATCTGGATGAGGGGATTGAGTGCACCCTCAGTAAGATTGCAGATGTCACTAAGCTAGGAGGACATGTTGATCTGAGGGGGGGTAGGAAGGCTGGACAGAAGGATCTGGACGGGATGGATGACTGAGTTTATGCCAATGGGTTGAAGTTCAACAAGATCAAGTGCTGGGTCCTGCCCCTTGGCCACAACAACCCCATGCAATGCTATAGTCTTGGGGCAGAAGGGCTGGTTGACTAGAAATCAAACACTCAGCTAAACAAGAACCAACAGTGTTCCCAGATCACCAAGAAGGCCAATAGCATCCTGTCTTGTATCAGAAATAGTGTAGCCAGCAGAAGCAGGAAGTGATTCTCCCTCTGTATTCAGCATTGGTGAGGCCACACCTCGAGTACTGTGTTCAGTTTTGCGCCTCTCACTTCGAGACATCGAGGACCTGGAGCATATCCAGTGAAGGGTAACAAAACTGGTGAGAGGTCTGGAGCACAATTCTTATGAGGAGCGGCTGAGGGAACTGGGATTGCTTAGTCTGGAGAAGAGGAGGTTCAGGGGAGACCTTATCACTCCCTTCAACTACCTGAAAGGAGGTTGTTGTGAGCTGGCAGTCAGCCTCTTTTTCCTTGTAACCTGTGACAGGACAGGAGGAAATGTCCTCAATTGTGCCAGGGTAGATTAAGGTTGGATTTTAGGAAAAATTTATTCCCTTAAGGAGTAGTAGGCACTGGAATGGGCTGCCCAGGGAGATGGCTGAATCACCGTCTCAGAAGATATTCAAGAAACATGTAGATGTTGTAGTAAGGGACATGGTTTGTAGGGAAATATTGGTCCTAGGTGGACAGTTGATCTTTTACAAACTTAGTGATTTTATGATTCTATGATTTTATGATCCTTTCATTCTATATCTGATAGGTCAATATGACAGATGGGCAACAGTCAAACTAGTTTTTCAAATAGCCCTTTCACAATGTAGAAGTCTTCTGTCAGCCTCATGAACACTTAACTTGGGAAAAATATACAGTTCATATCATATATTTTATGATTGTTATGCTTGATATTAACCACAATTAAACAATGAAATAATTAACAAGAGCACTGTTGCATTTCAGTCTCTCAAAAGATAGTTGTTCCAGTTAGGAGAGGACAGCAAGACCTTTAAGCAGCTGCAAAGAAGGAACAGCTGACAACCTTTGTTGAGTATAAATGCAAAATGTACATTCAGAGTACTTGTTTTGTCTTTTGTTTTAACATCTGTGACTTAGACTATATGCTACAAGCAATTACTTGTAGAATCCTGGTAAAGAAAATAAAACATGATTACAAGTAGGAAAGCAAATATGATGAGTTAACATGGCCATTATAGCATGATAATACTGATCTGGCACTCTTCAAATTGCTTAACTGCATTGAGAATGCAATCAATCAGCTTTATTTGTGTAATATATTAACTCCTCAAAAATATATTTTTTTAATCGCCTAGCAAAATATGTCATTTATTATATCAATTGTCATTGTATACTCCTCTCTTTCGGTTTCTTCTTTCTTTTGGTTCTCACTCTCTCAAAGCCTTAATTCTAAGAGAGCTCTTATACCAAAAATGTTGTCCCAGGCTGTTAACACTTCACAGTTCATCTGGCAGGAAATGGAACTTCAATTGGGATGGAAAATATGCCTCATGAGTGCCTCTCACAGCTGAGTATCAAAATTATTCTGTACTCATTTTCAAAATAATTAAACCAGTGCAAAGAGTAAGAAGTATTTGGGTAGCTATTTTCAAAATCCATTACCCTCTGCATTGTAGCAAGGGCTATTATACAAGAGTCTCTACATTACCACTCACAGCATGCACAATAAACTTTTATCCTCAAGTAATTACCCTCACTCTTTAACTGAATCTGTATTGCTCGAAGTGTCACATTTCCAGTTGAAGGTGCTCTTGCTGGAGGAGCAATGAAAATAATAAAAGGAATTTTCCACAGTGATGTGTAATGCACTATGGAAAGGCACCAAAATGTTTCTGAGTTCTAGATGAGTGAAAAATTATTCTGTGGAAAGTATGTTTGTACCTACCTGACGTGGGAAATTTTCAATTAAAAGAAACTGTAATGCCTTAATAATGTTATAGTTAATATATCAAAAGTTTTGTTCTTTATTTCATTTTTCCTTAGTTAACAAAATAACAGAATGTTTGAGGTTGCAGGGGACCTCTGAAGGTACCTGGTCCAAACTTCTTATTCAAGCAAGGATACTAGAGTAGGTTACCCTGGATTGTATCCAGATCACAGAATCACAGAATTGCAGGGGTTGGAAGGGACCACTAGAGATCAACGAGTCTAACCCTCCTGCCAAACCAGGCTTCTTAGATCAGGTTGCACAGGTAGGAGTCCAGACAGGTCTTGAACGTCTACAGAAAAGGAGACTCCACCACCTCTATGGGCAGCCTGTGCCAGTGATCCGACACCCTCACTAAGGAGAAGTTCTTACAGATTTTTGTGCAAAACTTCCTATGTATTATTTTGTGGCCATTTCCCTTTGTCCTATCATCACTCACTGCTGAGTCTGGCCTCATCCCTTTGCTTCCTGCACCTTAGATATTTATAGTTGTGGATCAGATTCCTTCTGAGTCTTCTCAAGTCTTCAGACTATAGTTTTAGCAAAGTCTGACAAATATATATAAAATTTATGATTTAATTTTATCTCTAGCTTTGTTGTAAGAAGGTATGTAAACTGAAAAATCAAAACCATCCATCCATTTCATCCATCTCCTTGAACAAGTCCAGTGGAGGGCCACAAAGATGATAAAAGGCATGGAACACTACTCTTATGAGGAAAGGCTGAGATGTGGGTCTGTTCAGACTTGAAAAAAGAAAATTCAGAGGGGATATGATCTGTCTCTATAAATATCTAAGGTGCAGGAGGCAAAGGGATGAGGCCAGACTCTTCTCAGCTGTGCGTGGTGATAGGACAAAGGGAAATGGCCACAAAATAATGCATAGGAAGTTTTGCACAAAAATCTGTAAGAACTTCTCCTCAGTGAGGGTGTCGGATCACTGGCACAGGCTGCCCAGAGAGGTGGTGGAGTCTCCTTTTCTGTAGACGTTCAAGACCTGTCTGGACTCCTACCTGTGCAACCTGGTTTAAGAAGCCTGGTTTGGCAAGAGGGTTGGACTCGTTGATCTCTAGTGATCCCTTCCAACCCCTGCAACTCTGTGATTCTGTGATTTATTTGCTCCTGTGGTTTTTACTCAGTGGCTCTAGCATTAGAAGCAAAAGTAGAGTTTATGTGATTTTATTACATATTTCATCCACACAAAAAACACATGTAGAGGTTTTTTCAATTCGGTCTTAGATTTACCTTTGATTTGATATGACTCATGCACCAAATGCGGGCAAGTTCAGAAGAACTTAGAGTGGATATGTTTTTCATTCTGAAAATGTTAAGAATATTAACTTTATAAGAAATGTACATTATTTTTCATGCAATTATTTTAAAATGTGCAACCTAGATAAAAGAAGGTCCTGTCAGGAGGGAGGGACAGAGTGTACAGGATGAATTTTTCTTCTATTAAGACACCTAGCACAGCAATAATTTACTGAAGTATCTGACCAACCCATACAAATTGATTTCTTGGCTCAGAGGATAAAAGAAGTTCTAACACTTCTTGACACGTATGTCTCCATGGTTTTATTGCCTAGTAAAATTGAAGCTGGATTTATTCAAGTCCACTGAAAACTTTTCCAGTCTTCAAGACCTGAAAATCATTCTGTCAGTAAAAAACTCACTAAGAAAGTGGGAGAGAAAGGGTGATCAGGAAAAAGAGAGCAAGAAACAAGAATATAGAAAACATATTAGTAGAAACAAGAAGAAGAGAAACCTGAAAATGTAGTTCCAAATCCAATATAAGTAAACTAATCTAAAAGCTTTAAGGGCAGTGACAAAACAGACTCTCTAATTCAAAATGGCAGTCCTTCAATTCTGTACTCATCTTCTAGCTCACTGCAGAAACTTAGATGTCGTATTGCTTTCTGTGTTAAAACAAGCTACTTGGAAAGGTAAAACTACAGTTATCACCTGATATGGATTTAAATCCAATAGGATTTCTCTGGCAGCATTCAGGCCACATGGGTTCTGGTCATACACATCTGTCCTTAGAATGATAACACCTCAGTGGTCAAAATAACATATGAACATGCAATTGCAGTCTCTGTATTCTCTAAACAGACAGCTAAAGGAGATGGTAGGATGACACACTGACAGTTCCATTCCCTTATACTAGCAGTTCCATTTCTTCAGACTATCTATGTAAATAAAACTTTTGCTTAAGCTGCAGGTTCCTGTTTCTCAAGATTTTATTCCTTTCTGCATTTACCCTTGCAATTCCTGTTTCTATACACATCTGAAATTCTTTTTTATTCAGCTATCTCTAAACATAGAACCAAAAACGTTGTCTTTCTGTCTATAAACACAGCAAAAATTCAATACTCTCTATTTTCTGTTGGATGCTCAAGAATATGTAAAACAATGTTTAATACAATAGTATTGTTCAAAATCTTCACTCCTTGTATAACTCATCTATCAAGTCCAGTTTTTTAGTTAGTTTTGTTTAACAGAACTGGTATGAAGAGTGTTATAGAGCAGGAGATTTGAGAAGACATGCTTCTCTCAAGTTCATAACTTCTTTTTATTTTATTTTTTTTCTGCTAAAATAGCTTTTACCTGTTAGGCACAGAGCTCTGTACTGCAGCGTGATGTTTCAGCAAAAGATTAGTAAGGGAGGAAAAGTCAGAAATCAAACTGTAGAATGTATGGGATGCTGAATATAGCTGCTATTTCTGTTTATCACTACCACTTTTGGCCTAAATATGGGAATAGATGCAGGATGTTTTCAAAATCACAGTCTATTAGTGTGCCACTGAGCTGAAGTTCTTGAGACATTTCATATTTTAAAAAATAGTTTTGAGGAGTTTTCTTTCATAGAAGAATTCTAACAGACTTTATCTCTTTGCTTCCAGAAATCCCACTGTGGAATGGATTATCCATCTTTTACGTAGTCTGGGAATCTGTATGTCTCACAAGGCAGAAGCACATGAGAAATACCTGAGGTACTTTAAAGCAGCTGCCGTGCCTTTTATGACATAGTATAGACCTCAGCAGTGGGCCCCAGGAGCAATACAGTTATGTTAGCAGAGTGTTATGCTGCATGAATTTTCTTACAATGGCTAAGAAGCTGGGGAGATTATTTTTCAGGCTGAGTGCTTCCTTGACAGAGCTATTTCTAGTTTGGGGTTAAATTCATCCCAAATGTAGTGCTTCACAAATCCTTCCTGAAATCAAAATGTAGTCAATGTCTTCTGGCATGCTGAGGAGTTCTTTCATCCATGAAACCTGGAGCACTTTAGAGATAACCATAGCTATGTGTTATACACATAACCCCCTACTGCTTTGATGCAGTCTACCAACCTTGAGTTAGTTCAGTTTAACTGACAGTGGTCTTCAGAGTCTCAAAGAGACATTATTTATACAGCAGCCAGAAACATAAGGTACTGTGAAAATTAAGCTATGTTTCTTTTATCTTTGATAATTTTCTTGTGTCAGTAATAGGATTGTGGCTAGTAGGAGCTATCCCAGAAGAGCTCCCCAGCCAGAGCAAGGTCAGCTGTTTCTGTGAATTTTTGAGGTGTGTTTCTGACAGTTCTTTCTCATTCATGTTTATTTGTGGGAGAGAATCTTCTCAAAAGTTCAATAGGAGAGGTCATACTAGTGTAAAATGGCAAAAATATTGCTGAGAAATAGCAATCATGAAATGCATGGTCTGGATTATACACTGCCTGTGAGGGAACTGAGGCATCTAAAAGAATTAAATGAAAGAAAGAAGCAGGTAAAGTGGTTTAACAAACTAAGACTTTTGTCCATAAGACCCTTCGGGCACTGTGACGCTGACAGTTCGTACTGGGGTGAAATAAAGGAAAATCCTAAATCCTGAACAAGAAATGACCCCACAATATAAAGTTTAAGTAGTAGAACACAAGTATTGAAATAAATAAAAAAAGCCATTTCAAAAGCTACTCTGATTACAGAGGAAAATAAAGAAACAATTTGCCGTAGAGTCTTAACAAGCTCACCACGTATAAGTAGAGCAATTATCATTTACTCTCCATCTTCATTTGCCATTTAGGCACAAAGGATGTCATGCTATTATATGCAACTTTGTTGATAAACAACAGTGAATGCTGTAGACGCACCCAGGCTTTCAATCTGACATTGAACTTTTGACATTTGTAGTCTCTTTGATTTGTTCAGTCTAGTGCTAACAAACATGGTTGGGATGACAACATACTGTAGACAAATCATAGGCTTCAGATCACATGCAAATGTTTTGTTTGCAAATAAACATACAGACCTTCCAGTGAATAAAGGCCTGCGTCACTGAGTTTCCCTCCAGGAAGCTGGCAAGGCATTGACAGAGAGATATGTGAGCAGAGTCTCATTTTTAAGTACATGTATCTGTTGCTATTTATGTTAGAATAAAATAACCGTAATAGGTTTAAGAATAGAGCACTTATAAATAATGCTTATAATCTGTACAAGAATAAGTTGCTGTGTCCTGAAGTAGGTCTCCAAATTAACTGAAAAGTTGAAGATACCATTAAAAATTTCTGTGGTTTTCTGTACATTGTGCGTTGAGCTACTGTGATGGCAGTTGAGGCAAAATGTTTTTGGAAGTCCCCACACTATCTATGTCCTGCCTGTGGCAGGGGGTTAGAACTTGATGATCCTTGGGGTCCCTTCCAACCCTTACCATTCTGCGATTCTATGATCTAGCTGGTTCTATATAGGAAGGATTTTTGAGCTGATGTCCTGCCAGAAGTGACTGGGGATTTTGGGATGATGCTGCCTCCAGTCCTAGCCTGGGACAGACTGGTGGAACTTAATTTGATTTTGTTCCCCATCCTAGGTGCTCTAAGGCATGCATTCCTTTCACCAAAATATCTCACAGACCAATAAGTTAATCTCCTGTTTTAGTAAATTCTGACCAATGCCAGACAGTGATATAAAAGCAATTGTTTATCAAGACTTTATATTGCAGAACATATTGGTGTTTTCTCTATCCATTTTCTCTTAGACTTCTAGTGGTGAGATAATTAAAGGGTGAGGAAAAAATTTAACAACTCGACTTTTAGAACATATTTCAATTCTAAACTGCTAACAGGCCTTGTAGAAAAATCCAAATCTTATTATATTGCTGATGCTTACTGGGTTTGACTCCATCCACTTATTATTTCATCAAATGTCCATTTTTTTCTTTCATGTAGCACACAAATACTGAATGCTAGCAATGGATATTTGGGGGATAGGTAATGCATTCTGTTCTGATTAATATTCATAGAGATATTTGACAATAGGTTTGCAGACAAGATTAAATGAGTACTCAAGTGAATGCATGCAGTGTAATGGAAATGATGCTAGAGACTTCATGCAAACTATATAATGAATATATGGCTAAGGTCTATATAGGAAATGCTACAGATTAGTCTTTTGTTGTTGTTTTTTTTCTGTTCTGTTTTGCAGGCTTAAATTTCTTCCTCCATTCCAAATTAATATGGCAATGTTTAAAGAATAGGGTGAGCCAAAGGAATCTCCACCCTGAAAATCATTGTAGTGAAGTAATAACCACCACGTCTGGAATTTGGTTTTACCATGAAGAAGCATAATTCAAAACACCGTGACCGTACTGTAAACTTACTCAACAGGCTTTTTCCCACAGTATTTGTTCCAGAGACAAACTTCCTCTTCCCTATGGCTACTTTCACATCCCTTATATTCAGGGTGGATCTCACCTGTTTCAGCAAGTCAGCAATCTTCAGCATTCCCCTAATAGGCTGTAACTAGCTATCACAAGTTGAAGTATGCAGCCAAACATTCCTGTGGTTTTTTACCTATCAGGCAAAGACTGGGCCTTGCTGGGGGCCCAAACTGGGACAGAGTTTGTATGATTACTTTTACTTTATTAAATCCTAACTCAGCAGTGTACAGTTACACAAATTCTTAATCATCACATTTTTCAGGTGAAACTAGCAGATGTTCTCTCTTTTGGCACACCTGTGTGTTTATTTCATGCCTCAGGTACTGTGGGACAGAGGCACGAGGTTTTCTGACAGATTGAAGTGACTACTGCCATGAAATGAAAATAGCTTCCCAGGCATTCATAGCCAAAAATCTGACCCTCTTAAAATGCTGATAAACTGCCCAATTTTCCAGGTGCTTGGGGCTAAGTACCAACTTCCATGAAGTCCTAGTACCCTTCTAGGATGAGACTGTGGGTATGCATCATCCTTCTGTGTGTCCTGGCTTTCTTCAGAGATTTGGATGTGTGGTCAGGAAAAAAATTCTAGCACATTTCACTGTGTCCCCCTGCCCACTCCTGCAGGAAGTGAAGCTACAATTTGAAGTCAACAGAATCCCAAACAATAGCCTGAGTCATTAAAGATTGTAGAGAACTGACTGAGTTTCTTTTTTTCCCAAGAAAATCTTCTCTAGGAATCTGTTTTACTGTCTTACCTTCAAAGTGGCTAAAAACAACCCTTGCTTCTAATTGTTTAGTCTGGATACTGTCAGCAAAAGTACTTAGATTCAAGTACATGCTAGAAGCAAATAGCATCTTGGAGTTACTGTGGAATCAGTATCATATAGTCTGTCCTTTTCATTGGCACCTAATGATTTTGTATACTTTCTCTAGTTATTTGTGGAAATACCCACAGCCACAATTCTTATCTTAAGGAGACAACCTTATAAAAAGCAGAATAGAGGAGATTTAGAGAAGAGGATCCTGTACACTACGTTATACCATTACCCACAGACTGTGGTTTCCTCTCCCATACAAAATTAGAAGGTTCTTGAGAAGCCATAGAAATGCAAGAGACTTCTTGACATGATTCCTACAAGTCTGTTGTGCTCCTTGCCAGTTTATCCATTTAACAAGTAATGCTCCCATGGAATTCCAAATCTCATCTGCCTATAGTCAAGAGAGACTAAAAAGTCAGTATTATTAGTAATGGGGAAAGCCTTACCCTCATGACTGATTGACAGCTGCATGCCCTTTACAATGGAGAGGACTTATTGGAGAGTTTACAGTGAACATGAAATCAGAAATCCTTCCCCTGTCTCTTTTTCTTCTTTCAAAATTATTTTCTATTTTAGTCTATTCAGGATAAAGGGACATATTTATGCCCAAGATAGCAAATAGGAGCCTTTTGGTTGACTTTCATGATCCGTATTGTGGTTTGCTGGAGATATACAGGAAACTTTCAACACTGTTGTTTTTGTATTTAAGTGAGTTGTTGTGGGGTTGTCTTTCTTTCAGCAGCCCAGTAGTAATGCTCATTAGAGCTCTGTTTTTGGAACATAAAGCGTTCTTTTCAAACTAGTCTGTTGGGTTTGGTTTATGTTGGCATTTCTGGTATTTTGTCTGCAACATCTTTCTGAGGAAAAAAAATGTCAAGACTTTAGAGAAATATTCAGCTGAATACCTGGACAAAAAAAAAATAAATATTTTCTATGTTCTTATTTTACTACTCAGTGGAGAATATGGCAATATAGACATTCTTTGGGCTTAGAACTTTCAAAGATTTTTCTAGACTGTTGAAGTTAAGCCATAATGCTCTGAAAGTATTCATCTAAAGTTTATGAGGAAGTTGTTATTAAGGAAATTGTTTCCAACTTTTTTATTTTAACTATTCAATTTTCACACTGCTGAAGATCATTAACAGGCTTTTTATTTCTATTTGTCTTTATACTAATTTAGTTATAGTGTAAACCAAAAGAGCAGTAAGAAAACTTTGATGTGGCAAAAAGGTCTTCAAAAATTATGATGCCAAAAACTGATCTGAAATTGTAATTAGCTCAAATAATGAATTTGATTTTCAATGTTTCTGCACATGTTCCTCTGATGTATAAGTCTTGTAAAAGTATTTTCAGAGAATAGTTATCTTACTTTCATTTGTGGACAAGTATATTTTTAAACAAAAATTTGCTATTTTTATTTGAAGTGCTTACATTTTTTTCATTACATAGTTAAGACACTCAAAATGTTTTTTTTGATCTTTCACAGAAAACATACACTCACAGACCAGATTCTGTTCTTATTTCACATATGAAATAGCAATTAACAGATGCATTAATATCGGAAGGAGTCACTGTATGTTTTCCTACGTACTTCTGCACTGTTATCTAGTTGCTGTTTACTCTGTGCAGTTATGCCATGGCCTATTATTGTTAACTTCACTGCTTTTAGCAGGTGTTTTCCTTCTTCCACAGAGAGAAGAAAAGAAAAATTAAAAAAGGTGGTTTTTTTTTTTAATTCTGTCCTAAGGATAACTTCCTCTTATCTAAAGGTAGACCCTTAATTTTCAGTAAGAGAAGATAGATACTTTTCACCCGTATCACAATGGCACAGGATTTCCAGTGAACTGCTCTAGCATTCATCTCCTCCAGGCTGTAGCTGTCATTATAGAACTTGTCAATAAAGGAAGTCCAAGTGAGCAATGTTAGAGGAAGTCTTATGGAGTCTTGTGAAGAATAATTCTTCCTGCTAATGACCTCCCTGTATAATGGGATGAAGTGGGTTATAGTCATGGTTAATCTCCAAATCACTCTGTGTCTCCTTGGGAGTGCTTCACCTTGTCTTCCTACTTTAATAAAAGCTGTAGCAGAGCAAGTACCCTCTCTTTTTCCAAATTGCACAAAAAAAAAAAAAAAAGCAGCTGTTTATAAAATAATAATTTTAAAGACACAACTTTAATATCATTTCTGTTTAGGTTACATAAAAGGAGCTTCAATTTTGAGAAAAAAATCATTATTAATGGAGCAGGTAAATAATATGAAAGAAAGAAAATGAAATCAAAATGTTTTTTATCAGAAAAAGTATTATATAAGGAACAATAGATACTTCAGTTATTCACAGAGTAATTATTAACATGAAATAAGGAAAAAATTTGAAATAGATTTTAAGAATTCTGCCAGGTTTCACAATTTGTCCAACTCTACTCAGTAGAGAAGCTCATTTAATAGTACTCTCAAATCAGTGCACAGTTTCTAACTCAAATACAGAGAGGTATTGTTTAAGGAAATCTGATGTAACTTGGTGTATATACTATCTTATTTATTAATTTTTTTAACATACACACTTTTTATTTTCTTTGTATTTTTCACTAAAAATAGTAAAGAAAAACTGAAATATATCATACTACATTTTCAGTTGGACCTATAATATTTTTAATAAAGTTATGCCTTATGTTCACACATAGACAAGCACATAGAATTAGAGATGAAAGTTCTACCAGTGACATCATTCAACATGTTCTCACTAATATCACAGTCACCCTTATGTGATTACTATATTCTTTATTTTCAAGACAATTATTCAGAAAAATCCTTCAACAACTAGACAGCACCTACAATGTAAGTGTGAACAATTAAAGTCACATAGAAGTCATGTGCATCACTTAAATTCAGCTTAAATGCACTTGTGAGGCTCATGCTGTCTTTCTGTGCAAGAAAGACACTGCATCCTTTGCAAACAGTTGCTTGGTTTACTCCATGTCTCAAAATAGCTATAGTATAGTATGAAAGTGTCATCCAATGTATGCAGAAAATTCAGCTCTGTAGTAATGCACATCAACAAAAGAGCATGTGTATGAACATACATATACACAAAGACAGTGAGTCTCAATTTCATCTTGTCTGGGATATTTTCATACTCTGCAATAAAAACTTCAGTTTCAAAGGATTTCCATGCTTTTTGTTCTATGGACAGATAATTTCAGCAGAGCAGACTATAAAAGAATTGTGGTGACCAACATCTGGCACCATTTATTTACTTTCTGTTTATAACCCTTAATGTTTGTTTTCCATGTATTCTCCTTCATGAGATGATCACTAAGTACAAGAGTTCCTTCCAATCAGAGATGACTGTGGTTTGGCTCTTCTTAACAATGTAAATTTATAGCTTGGTTGAAGATGTTCCAAATTCTGCAGCTTGTCTTTCTTTCTTTTTTTTTTTTTTTTGGCATAGTCACAGAATCATAGGGGTTGGAAGGAACCTCTGGATATCACCTAGTCCAAACCTATTATAGAAGGTTCCCTGAAGTAGGCTGCAGAGGATATCATCCAGGCAAATTTTGAAAGTCTCCAGAGAAGGAGATTCTACAAGCTCTCTGGGAAGCTTGTTCCAGTGCTCTGTCACCCTCAAAGTTAAGTTATTCCTCACGTTTGTATGGAATTTTCTGCGTTTTAGTTTGTGCTCATTGCCCCTTGTTCAGTTTCTGAGCACAGCTGAAAAGAGCTTGGCACCATAAGATTCCCCCTCCCCCTTCTTCTCCAGGCTGAACAGTCTCAGGTCGCTCTTTCCTCTAATCTCAGGCCTCTAATTATCTTTGAGGCCCTTCACTGGACTCTCTTCTGTAGTTCCCTGTCTTCACTGAACTGAGGAGCCGAGAACTGTACACTGTACCCCAAATGTGGCCTCAGCAGGGCAGAGTGGAAGGAGAGAATCACCTCCCTCAACCTGCTGGCCATACTCTTTTTAAGACACCCCAGAGTACCACTGAACTTCTTGGCCACAGAGACACCATGCTGGCTCATGGACAACCTGCTGTCCACCAGCATACTTTGATCCTCGAGAGCAGAACTTATTTCCAGAACATCAGCCCCTAACCTGTACTGACACATGCAGTGTAGTTCTGTCTCCTTTTTTTCTTCATGTGTATCTCTATAGAAGTGATGTTGATTTTCGAGTTCTAACTTCAAAAGTAGGAAACAGTAAAAGAAAACAAGAAAGGAAGAAACAGTTAATGTGGCTCTGTCAGCATTCAGAAAAATAAGCAAAAAAAGCAAAGTCATACTATAAAGCAACATGCAAACGATCATTTGACTTGATGATTACCTTCTTATATCCGTATTATAGATTTTAATGGCTATGTCTATGTCTGTGAAAAGATAAAGCCAGAGATGCACAGCATTTTTAAAAATACATTCAGACACACAAAATTAAATTCCAGCCTCCATAGCTGACAACATACTCTGAACTCCAAATCAGCCTTCCTCTCTGTCTGAAATCACCCCTAAATCATCTTTGTCAGAGCAATGGGTGACCTAATAGCAAGACAATGCTCTGTGGGATGGCTTTACATGTTCTAGCATAATTCTCAATTGCAGGGAGAGATGCTGCAATTTCATGGTTGATGCTTAGAGCTGGGTTGATGAAGAGCAAACAATATGAATACTGATAGAAGACAATCTAACCCCTGTCTAGGGAGGCAGTGACTCAGAGAAGTTCTTTGAAGGAGACAACAGTATTCCAGAAGACTAAGTTGGATTTTTATGATCACTTTTTGCACTTATTTGTAGAAAGTAAAAATAGTGAATTTTTAGTGAGTGGCAAATGACACCTAATGCAAGTGATGTCAGTTCATTTATTAGAGAGCTCCAAATGAAATAGCAAGGTCTGCCTCTTAGAAGAAAACTCAAGTGCACCTTGTTCTGCTGCTAGTACTCAGAAATACCAAATGCTAACTAAAGTAGCAAGTTTTAGACACTCAGCAATTTGTGCCAACTCCAGTGATGAATCAAGTACTTCAGCTGATTATATCATGTGTGTGGTGAATTCAGTACATAAAAATAGGAACCATAAAAATCAGGACATTAATCCAGACGCTTAAACTATGGGAAAGAGTGAGCCTTAGTATTCTGGCCACAAAGATATGCCTAAGTCTGATGTGTGGAAAAATGATTCTCTCCACTCAACATTCACACATTTGTAATTATTTTTTTTTCCAGGACTTGGGAAACAAAAGCCAGACTTTCCTCACCATACTTGATTAAACAACGAAGAGGTTCACTCAGACTATGTCAACATCAACAAGAAATGCAGCGCAGTGCAGTGAAAAAGATGCTGCTGAAATCCTCAAGCCTTTGCTAAACATGCTTAAGGGTTTACTTTGGCCTGGCTGTTGTCTGGCCCTGAGTGCTAAGCAGTCATTAGTGGTGGCAACATACTGTATATGCTCCCGGGGCTCTGGAAGCAGTCTAGTTTTGTTGGAAATAATCCAGATTGTGTTCTTTGAGAGAGTCTCATGCTGTGAAACAAGGTATGATGAGAGTGATTGAGAGATTCACTTCACACCCCTGATGTCCTGATCTGAACTAAACAGCTAAGTTAGGGGAAGGTGGGTGTAACCGTAATATCCCTGTGATTACAGCAGCTGGCTTTGAGAGGATTATATTGATTCTGTAGAACACTGGGAAAAACAAATAAACCAACCAACCAACCAACAAAAAAAACACAGCAAAATATAAAGAATCCACTTTCTAGTTTAGTTCATTGGATTCTTGTAGGTCTCTTCCACCTCTTTGTGAACCCTTGTGGATCCTTTCCAAATTAGAACATCCTGTGTTTCTGTGGAATAGACAAGCTATTCTGTTATTAGTGATCCACAGATTTCAGAATTCCCTTTTCCCCATTGTTTGTACATAACTGATATTCATTTAGCAAACATTACCCCAGGTTTGACCTCATGGATCTATAAAGGTTAGATTGTTCCCTTTTTGATAAAACCTGCTTAGTTACTCTGAAATTAATTTCAGAGGCCCAAGACTGTCCTACTTGACGGGCATGTCTTGAAATTATATGTACATAGTTTTTGAGTGCATAAATAATCCTTTTCACGATTCTTCAGCTTTCTTTGCATAAGACTGTGCCAGAGATTACTACCTTGTGCACGTTCCCTAAGTTAGAACAAAATTACTGTTTGTTGTTGCTCAGCATATTTCATAAACCAGCCAGTGTATTTGTTAACACTAGCTTTTCTGTCTCCAGTGGGGTTCAGAGAGACAGGGATAGCACTGTTTCTGAACTAAGTTACCAGCAGCTAAGCACCTTTGCAAGCACGCTTGTGCTTGGCTATCTCCTGCTTTCCCTGTGGAATATTTTTTTCCTCCATGAGTATCAGTGGCACCTCAAAGTTACTTCAGAAGTTATGGTATGTACACTTTAAATCCTAAAAGGATGGCCTGTAACAAACTAAAATTCTCATAATTTGTTCTTTGTCCCAGTTCTTTTACAGGTCTTTTGCTGGATAAAATTGAAAGAACAAAAGACAGGGAGAGCACTTAGCTGGTAAGAAGCAAAGGGAAAACATTGTTCGCCGCATTCATTTATTTGTCTACACCTATAAGAAAAGTCACTCAAACTAGCATGGTAGAAATGCAAACTGGAAATGCATTTTGTAAATCTCCTGAGATTTGTTTTCCTCCTTGAAAAGGGTGCCACTTTCTAACATACACAAATACAGATTTTTTGTAAACGTAGTAAGACAATACTTCTTTCTAACATTTTGCAGCATCTTTTTTTACCAACATTGCACTTCTCATTTAGTAGAAGTGTCAGACACAATTTTAGTCTACCGGCTAGACTTTTCCATTTTAACTTAAAAATATATATATTTTGGAAAGGAAATAAAGGAGAGTTCATTACAAAATAGAATAGATTTAATTAAATGAATTGCTGAACATATGTACTTATTTCAAAAGGTTGTAATTTTTTTAGTTTGCACTATACTAATGAGTAATATACTAATCAGAATAATTTAAGTGTGAAATAATTTATATAACAGCGTCTATGATTCTACTTGAGATCATTTCAAGTGTATTTTTTGTTGTGGAACCTTTCTGTCAGGTAATTAGTAGGAAGTTTTATCTCAGTGATTGCACAAAAATTGAAACACACTGCATTAAGAAGACATATATGATATTTTATCTGAAAACAAAAATTAATTATCTGAAATGCTGGTCTTGACTTCCTAGAAAGTTGATTTTATTTTTGTTCTTCAATTTTATGTACATGAGATTTGCCTGTATAAATATGTAACTAAGGGAGGAGTTCTTGGTAATTTAGCATTCATCATGGTGTTTTGCAGACTAACACTAGATATGCTAGACATAAGCATATGTTAAAAACTGTCAGTATGGAGTCCAAAGTGAAAATATGGATCTCTCAATTTCCTGGCAAATGTCTGCACAGTATGGAAAGGAAAGTCAATCTCCAGCCATGACCTGATACTCTGTGAATAAGAACATGTTAATTATTAAAAGGGCAAAAAATACACCCTTTGTGGAGCACATGCCAGGACAAAACATGAAAGAATATGTTCAAAATTTCCCAAAAGATCATCTGTTCTATATGTATAATGCGAAGAATATAATGATAGCGTTTTCTAGGAAAAGTAAGTATAGGCTTTAGCTTCAATCCTGAGGCCTGCCCTCTGCAAAGAAAAGTGCATATATGACATACAGTTTAAAGCCTTTGCTGTTTATCTGCTCCTGGAATACTGGTTTTGTTATTGCCAATTGGAACACTGAGAAAACTTTGTTTTCTCCAGGTGCTGATTCTGTTGTTTCTTCCTTTTCACTGGCAGAATTGAGGATTTGTACTGACTTCCTGTGATACACTGTGATGTTAGGAGCTGGCACACCCACTGTGCTGTATGCCTTACAAGGTAGAAATACTAGATAGGTCTTTGTGTGTTCACCTGAATTAGGAAGTATTTAATCATTATTTTACTCACCATATAATTAACACATGAAGTCTGTAATGAATTACTGTGAAAACTGCTATTTTCCCTCAGAGATTTCAGTATTTATTTAGAGCAAAAGCATTAAAACGTTTCATAATGAATAATGGAAAACAAGTGGCTGAAGTTGCACAGTTATTGAGACTTCTAATCGACATGTTATAGGCATAACTAGAACAAGTGAAAACAGGAAAGAATTTTCTCCCTGACAGTAAAAGTATTCCAGTAAACATATACTGAGAATCATATTTTTCCTTGAAGCATCTGGGTCTGAATTTTAGGATAATGCAGGACTAGAGAGAGCATCCAAACACAACACGTGGTGACCGGAAGTTGAGTTCCAATCAGAAGTTCACACATTATTTTAATACAGCTGGCTAAGTTCTATGAAAAGTCATTATGAATAAATATGATAAAAAACAAGCACAGAACTATAAAAAGATGGGCTTTCCATCAGCAAAAAAAAAAAAAAAATTAATATGAATGAGTTTTAAAAATTTCTGTTCTCTGTAGTCCTACGTTTGTCTAGATAGTGACCTACATTTATTTCTATAGCTGACAGGTTCCATTGCAAAAAGTGCCAATAATAATTATGCTGAGTTTGGCTGAATTCAAGCCATGACTTTTTTCACTTAGCTTTTCAGACATTGACAGCGCTGTCAGTTTGCAACAGGCCACCTGTTTGTTTTACAGTGTCTGCCAAAACTCATAAGTTTTAATGAGGAAAGGAGATGCTACTTAATATGTGTGTGTACTTATATAATATGCATAACTGCATACACATTTAACATACACATTTCTTCCACCTGAAGCATGTGTATGGAAAGTGCAAAATTTTAGCAATACTGTGTGCATTTTTCCAAGACATCAGAGGGAGGGAAGGAATCATCTGATCAGCACAGTATCTTGACAGTATTCTGACTTGTTCAGTAAATTCTAATATAGAATTTTTTTTACTTTTTTAACTCAATACTTTGATCCTGCATATCTTCCATCTACATAATATTACTTGTACCTAGGAATTTAAAATTCTATTATAAGCAGAGCTATGTATAGGCTTGAGCTGACAGTATCTTACCAGACAGTTTTCAGACCCTACACATTAACTATCTTATTCTTTAACAGCATGTACATCTTTTAAGTCTGTGGAGTAAGTGTAGTTTAAATGGAGATGAGAAACCATGTCATTCAGGATTTTCAGATGCCTTTCTCATTTTAATCTATTTATTTTATTGCAATCCTTTCTACTTTCTTTCTAAGAATTACCTACGCTTGTGAAATAAGTTGGATATCAAGCAGAATTAACTTTTTAAATTTTTAATTAATTTCTTTTTTGCTCCATAATAGTGTCCAAAGAGAAGACTCTAAACAGACCATTAAGGAGTAGATATTCTGCAGTAGCTATTTGTCAATAAATATGTATTACAACAGTATCTAAAAATAAGTTTACTGAAAAGCCTAGCTATACTGAAATTAGCTAACTGAAATATCTATAACAGTACTGTTAAAACCAGAGATAAATCATGGAAAATTGAAAAGAGATTTTGGCTGCTCTCCAAAGGAGTCAAAGAGGGTTAGTCTCACTGGTGGAGACCAAATACTATTTACTGAAAAGAAAGCTGAAGGTTATTGGGGACCAGGAATGTTTTTAACTACTGGCAACAGTTGTGTTGCCTTGGTCCTTAATGCAGAGGTCTGCCTATTGGGCAGGCAGACTTAATTCTCTAGAAAGGGGAGACCCTCCTGCCATTACTGGGATGGCTGATCAATTAGTAGAAAATGTTCATAAGGCAAACAATGTATGATAGAAAGCTGCAGCCACAACATGAATCACCCATGATGATGCCTGTTGATCCTGGGAAGATGACCCCTTTAATTAGGGGGCTTCCAGAACCGCTAAAACCTATAGATATACAACTGCAAGGAAAAATACACTATGCCTCAGGGAGAGAGACTGGGCAAAAATAGAAGGAACTGTAACCCCTGACCCTCTACTGCTCGGATACAAAGTGTGGATGTAGGGAGAGGTTGCTCATGAGTTAATAAACTGTGGTGGAAGTTATGATCCCGTGACTACCCTCACCATCAGACAGGAGACAAAGAACGTAAGGTGCACAGTGGCTAATCTAATACATCCCCTATCCAAACTGGAGAACAACGGAAAAGGGTCATGTTTTCAGTGAAACCAAGTGGACAAAATATAGATCATAAATGTAATTATCTTTGGATGCTGGGCTGGCAGAAAGGCATTCTGCAAAAGCTGATGGAGGGATTACCCACAGACAGGTTAGAGAAGTTAGTTAATGGGTGGCTGGAACAAAAGCTCAAGAAGCCTGAGAAAAACTAAGTCTTGGCTCCTAGTGCTCCTCACAAGGAACCTAGACAGCTACTGGAGCTGTCAGAAAACAGATGCCTTAGTCTGTCTCAAGTGAGAGGGGAGAAAGGAAGGGGAGAGACACAAAAAGGGTGGATGCATTAGAAAGCTCACAACAAAAGGAAACAATCTTTGATTTAACACCTTCTTTCCCAAGGCCCCACCACTCTTGCCCATTACACCTATGAGTCATGATTCAGCTGCTGATGAGCTGGGGAAACCGTCTTGTCTTCCTGGCCAGCCTATGTTGGTTGACTTGGCTAACATGAGACTAATTCCTCTAACCTTGATGGAATTTCTTAATATGCTTAGAAGGCTAAAGGCGCCTGGGAAAAGGAATATAAAATCAACACTCACTGGATTGTTCC
The DNA here is from genome assembly GCF_038088225.1 of Cyrtonyx montezumae. NCBI lineage: Eukaryota > Metazoa > Chordata > Aves > Galliformes > Odontophoridae > Cyrtonyx > Cyrtonyx montezumae. Next base: position 142,987,640 of record NW_027072034.1, on the reverse strand, counting down.
TTCATTTTAGCCACATTAACAAAGCCAAAAAAGGGCAAGTTTTATTTGTTTTATTTTACACAAGACCCCTGTAGGACCTTGACTGAACGCAAAAAGCCTGGCAGCTGACTTTAATCATCTGTGTTTTGTGACAGAAATATTGAAGATTTGACCATGCTAGAATGATGAATATACCTCTTGATAACGTTATGGATTTGGTTGCAATAGTATTATGTTTTAAGATGTGGGTGGTGATCATCCCAGTCCTTGGATCTGTTAATCTTCACACTTGGGTTCAGAGTTTTCACAGGTCATCCTGGCTTACTGGCAACTCACTGCACAGTGATACCATTCCTTTTGACCTCTTCTTCCATCCCATTTTATCAAACTGATTATGATTTTCATCTAACTCCTCCATGGTGTTTCCAGCTTCCTAAATTAGGAAATGAACCAAGGGACCCATCAAATATCTGTCAGATGTGTTCACAAAGTAAACCTATCATATAGATGTTATTGATGTTTTTCAGCGTCAGAGAGATGTTTACTAGAATACCACTCCAGGAGTTCCATCCAAAAATGGCTGTTGGAAAGTATCTAAGTTTTGATAAGGGATGTGTATGTTTCTGAGATGACCCCTCTTATGGATTATATCGTGGGGTATCTTACACACACAGTCCTGTGAAAGTTCTGTAGATTGAACTTGCATATTTGATAATATGCTTAAACATGCCAAACTAACATTACATGGCAAACCCATGTATTATTAAATCGGACTAGATATATTTTCTGAGAATTGAACTCGCAAACACAACAAATACTGATATTGGCATTGTAAAATCAGTTAGTGCTTGATATGTTGTTACTTAAGGAATAGGTTGTCTGCGACAAATTGAATGGCTCTAATTGTTGCCTAAGAACTGAGTGATAATGGTACTCCTTGCTTTTATTTCCTACTCTTTTCTTCCCTTCCCCATCTCCCTAAGCTACTAGGATTCGCAATAAACTGGTTGAGCTAACATTTGGCCCATGGCATCTTAATCTCACTGTTGGGTACACATATATCAAAAGAACCTCCTCTCCTTCCTACAAACTGGAGTGAGACAACTCTGTATTGAAGTATGTATTGTAGACACATGATAATCTTGGGGAAATTCTGTACTGTATGTTATTGCCTCATCTTTAGAATCAGGAATATTGTGATGATAAGATTCATTAATGAGTGTGAGATGCTCAGATGGTATTGTGATGAGGTAATAGAACATGGATTATGTCTGTGTAGAAGCATTCGTTCATGCAAAAGCAGGAATGAAGAATGATTTCATCTCATCAACCTAAACAGATGGAGAACTAGCACCAGTTATTTTTAAGTTGAAACTGAACTCTGGCACTAGTCAAATTTAGTAGAGCTGCACAGATTAATCTAATACTATATTTGGAAATCTTTCTTGAATCTCTGTTCTCTACACTGACTAAGAAGATAAGCAAGGAGAAATACCTGGCACCAGCACACGGTGCTGTGAAAACATGGACTATTTTCTACCGAAAATGCAAAGGCACCATCAGCCTTTGATCTCAGGGTTAATTGGGTGGAAAACTGACTAAACTCATAATGAATCACAGAAACTCTCCTCCTAATACATATTATCGGTAACTACAGGTAGTTACCCGCAATGATTAAAACAGATTTCCAAGAAAAAATAAATTAAAATTGAGTTCCAAAATACATATTACACTAAAATTTGTATGGAAAATCTCAGTCCTCATTTTAATGCAGTAGACAAAGAGAACATTGAACGTGAAGGACCATGTTGCATGTGTTGCTGACTATTCAGAAAACAGAATAAATATCTCATGATAACCATGTTAGAAAAAGTAAAGTGCATATAGTAACATTTCTTCAGCACAAATTATTATGATTGTTTCTACAAAAGTGATGAAAATGCTAAAACATGTCAAAGTAAATCAGACTGACCTAGAAAATATATCTAATGAGCTATGTTTTACCCTTGGAAATGTATATTGTGACTACTAGACAGTAAGTTGAAGTAAATAGGTCTCTGCAAATTTGAAAAAGCAACTATTCGCAGTAGATCGCAAAGTATTGCTATCACATCTGTGTGCAGAAAATCATTATGGCATTTGGAGATGGTATCTGGAGGTATGTTTACATGTGGTGCAACGCTTACCTTGGAACTTCATAGAATCATATGGTAGCAACCTATGTCAGTTTTTACATGTATTATATTTTCAAACTGACTTCTGTGATTAAGTGATTGATATCTTAGAGGTGTCTATGCAATGATCTTCACATTGAGTAGCATAGTTTTATGTATACAGGTTGTGTGGTATTATTAGTATTTTATTCATAGGCATTTGCAAATTCTAGCTGACTAAAATGACTGAGACATGAATATCTATATGGTGAATTTTCCATAGGAGTAATTATTAGCAAGTCAATAAGAAGGAGAAAGACTTAGAAATGTAATAATCCACCATGTCCTGTTGAAATATGAATATTAGTTTTAGCTTTCTGAAAGTATACATATATTTGCTTTTCTCAGAAATATGATAGTGTATTTCAAAATGTTACATACTGAATAGTCCATGTGTTACAGTAATACTGTTAACAGCACCAGATATCTCAGTGGCAATTTACTGGACAGTCTCCAAGGTCATTAATTAATAATTACTGTCTCCAGTGAAATGATTTGGAAAATGCTGAGGAACGCAAATACAGTGCCTGAGAGCTAAATATGTCGAGAAGCCACAACAGAACAATGAATAAGACAGCTGTGGCTTCAAAGATCTATGTTTGGCATCTAGCCTGTGATGGCATGGCATACATTCATATCCAGAGGGAGAAACAGACAAAGAGAAAAAGAGGATAAAAAGGAAAAAAACCCACAAAAACACTACCTTTCTGAAGTGAGAGCACACATTCACTATACACCTTTGTTGGCTAAAATGAAGTGTTGTTAATTTTTTTTTTACAATAGACTTTATTAATCAACAATAATTCAAACAATGGGACAAATTATGTCAAAATATGTGCTAGAAGTTTTTGCTGTTTTAAGAAAAAATAAAAGAAACCTCAGAGGCTCCCCTGATAGTTCCTTGCTGTATCTTGATGAAAGAAAACATATTATTAGCAAAATTTTACAATTAACAAGAGAAATAAGGTGGGTAAAATGTCTGTTTAAAATGTAAAACACATTCTGCCATGAAGTATTTATTACCAACTATTTTGATGAAGAACAGTTCCGCTGAGGTATTTGACCATTTCAAGCTCACTCTTCCTTCTTTAAAAGAAGATTCATTAGATCACTATTAAATTGCTCATGTCCCTACTTATTTACAGTTCATACTATTTCGCAATCTCCCAAACAGTTCCCTGTGCACAGCTGTAGACTTTGGACAGACCAATGACCATACACAACAGGCAAATTAGCCATATCATCTGGGCTGGGCTTTTTCAGCTGGCTGCAAAGCTGAAGAAAACATTCTGATTCATAATATTTACTAGTTCACTATTCCAGAATTAGTTTTACGCCCCATTAGTATTATGGGATTATGTATTTTCTTTAAGTCATCCCTCATCAGACATCAGGATAGCATCTTAAAACTGCAACCTTTTATACTAATTTTCATCCAAGAAAGAGAGACAGAGAACAAGTCTGCTTTTCATACAAGTCTCTTTAGACTCATGCTGTTGTTCCTTGAAAATTTTCTGTGCAAGATATGCTACTACATTTTGAAAATGCATTCCTGAGACTTAATGAACATCATGCTTGAAGTCACACAGGAAACTTGTGGCAGAAGGGGATCTGATCTTATAAATTTTAGTCCAGTGTTTTGGTTGCCCTTCCTTTCAGCTCATCAGGCAAAAGCATACCAGTCTTTGTCCTTGTTTCAGACTGACAGGAAGAGACTTAGCTGAAATATGTTAAAGTACCAATTTTTGTAGCGATTGATGTTTTCCAGAAAGGTGTGCATTGTCCCTGTATGTCATTAGAATTCATGGTAAATAAATGCTGTATGTGCAGATGATGTTCAGTCGCTTGCTAGTCCATCTGTGGTGTACACATGAAGACAAGTGCTAACCAGAACAGATGCCCCTGGAAATATGTCTTTAAACATACATATGCTATATGGGCTTCCATTACAGTGTTGAGTTTTAAAATCTGTATATTTTCTAGTATCATTATGTTGTTGCATATTTCCGTCTAAACCATAATGGCTTTGGTTTCCTTTGTTCATACCAAGATAAACTTAATCTGCCTGTTTAGTGGAGCAAAGTTATCCCAGACATATTTGTCACACCTTTGTTATTTTCCTTGGGCCAATTAGGACAGTAACTCTCAGTTTTACATACAGGCCTCCAAGGGGAACAGAGAAAGGTGAGGTGAGTTGAGAACTGGCTGATTGTCAGAGCTCAGAGAGCTGTATTTCATGGCGTGGAGTCCAGTTGGAGGCCTGTACTTAGTGGGTGTTCCTCAGGGGTGGGTGCTGGGTCTGGTCCTGTTCAACATCTTCATCAATAGCCTTGGTGAGGGAATAGAGTCCACCCTCAGCAAGTTTGCTGATGATACAAAGCTGTGAGGAATGGCTGACATGCCAGAAGACTGTGCTGCTATTCAGTGAGACCTGGGCAGGCTGGAGATTTGGGCATAAAGGAGCCAGATGAGGTTTAACATGAGCAAGTGTAGAGTCTTGCACCTAGGGAGGAATAACCACATGCACTGGTACAGGCTGGGGGATGACCTGCTGGAGAGGAGCTCTTCAGAAAAGGACCTGAGGGTCTGGGAGAAAAACAAGTTGGCCATGAGCCAGCAGTGTGTCCTGGTGGCCAAGAAGGCCAATGGAATCCTGGGGTGCATTAAGAAAAGTGTGGCCAGCAGGTCGAGGGAGGTGATTGTTAAATAGCAGCACAGCCTTTTGGTGTGCTAACCACTCCTCCCAGCTCTGTATCATCAGCAAACTTTCTGAGTGAAGACTCTATCCCTTCATTCAAATTAATGAAGATGTTGAGCAGGATCAGACCCAGCACTGACCTCTCAGGGACACCACTAATTACGAGCCTCCAGACAGACTCTATGTTGCAGATGACAGCACTCTGAGCTCTTCCAGTCAGCAAGTTTTCAGTCCACCTCACTGTCCACTCATCTACGCCGTACCTTCTAAGTTTCATAACAAGGATGTTATAGGAGGCTGTGTCAAACACCTTCCTGAATTCTAAGGTACTGGTCATAAGTAAAGCATGGATGTTGAACTGTTTAAGCTTATTCCATCAGCAATGCTAATGCTGTATACTTTTTAACATATTGTCTTTTTTAATTGAAACAATTATTGCAATGCTAATCTCCTGTAATACTCATAAAAATTGTACTACTCTACCCGTCTCATTGAAACACAGAAGAGAGTAATCCAACATTTGCTAAGATCGTACAAACATAGTGCTATTGTGTTCACAGGATAATCCTATTTTGTAGGGAGAATTTATGCTGCCAAATGAATAAATATTCATTTTGGAGATAGTAGACACATAAATTCCACATCAACTCATTTTTTCGTTACTCGCCTCTGATACTTTCCACACCATTGAGCTGCAAACAGAAACACAAACCCACAAACTCTCTGAATACCCCTTTTTCCTTATATACTACTACAGCATGTGGACTTTATCCCGGGTAAGCTTCTTTTTCAAGGAAATAAGAGAAAATCTTCTAAATAGGTATGAAAAATCCTTGCTTTTCATTTGGCTGATCAACTGCTGAAGAAACAAGAAGTATATATGTGCTTTTAAGAAATTATTGATGAAGAATCATATTTGATTATTTAGCAAAAGTGCAGCTCATGGTGTTCACCTTAAGTCAGCAAAAATTAAATTAATTTATCAAACTATAACACTGAAGTCGAGCACTGGATAACAGACTATTTGCCACAGTTTAATTTGTAAACGTCAAGCTGGACGAGGTTGCAAATTTTCCAGAAAATATGTTTTCAAGTACTTCCTATTTGTTCTTTTGAGTAAAATGTTCTATCATCCAAACAACAGGAACAACACAACAACAAAATGCCAACAACCATACTTTCTCAGTGCAGATGTATGCAAATTATTTCTGCTGAATGAATGTTCAGGCTTATTTTCTACAGCATTTCACCTCAGTGCCTGTCAGCATGCAAATTTTGTTCTCTATGGAATTACTCAGAACTATGCTGGTGAGAACTGTATTTGTTCATTAATTTAGGGCTCATTAGCCAAGACTAACTGTACAAGGATAAGAACAGATCATGGTCACTCTCCAATGTAGCTTAATAGTTTGTTTATTATGTAAATATAACTGCATACTGATGTAATTTGATATTGTGCTACTGATATAGCCTATAATTCAAAACATCTGCTAGGAACATTACATAAAATTGAATGAGAAATGACTTAGCCTGGAATGTGGCATACTTTTCTGTTTTTGATGGTGATATGCATATCTTGTACTGGGAATAATATATTTATTATATGTACATTCGATTTTGTATTTTAAAATAAGGTAATCACTCAGCTCTTGTTGGAACAGACTTGTGCAGGTAAGAACTACGTATTTTTTTTCATCTCTGACAAAACATAACTACCAGAGATCCATGAAAAAAATTGAAATTCTCAATGCTGCCACTTGGAATTATTTTTAAGTGTTTTCAGAAAAATATTTGGGCTAATAGTCACTGAACAGGTGATGCATGCTCTTTGCAATTTATTCCTTAGAACCTATTGAGTCTATCTACTTAGGTTGTCTTATGTCACTTTGCTTGCCAAAGAGTATAATTTACCTAACTAAGCGGTGCAACAAGAACTTTAATGATTTAAGCAACTTTAATTGTTTACAGAAAGTATAGGGTTCATAATTTGTTTTCATGAACACCCAAGCATTAGAAGGTAAACACTGATGTTCTGCCTCCACGAGTCCTGCACTCAGGCTAAATTTTGTGAAAAACTACATCAAAACTGACTTACAACTTTAAAGACTACCAACTCAGCTCCTTTTGTATTCCACACTATTTCCTCAGTCATAAAAGCAGATATTATTTTTAAAATTGGGGTAGAAGCTTTATTCACATGCTTAGCTAACTCCATCTGACCTCAAGCTGATGATTTAGATGACGCTAATTATTGGGCAACAATACCTTCTTAAGGCATTCCTAAACTATTTCTCTCCCTGTCCTTCCCTACCAGGTTTGTAGTTACTTGTTCCTGCTTGTGAATTCAAGCTTGTCATTCCATCAGCTTAATTCCTGGGGGAAGAAGTAAAATTGAGACATTGTGATACATCCTGGACAGAGGAAAAAATCTACAAGATTTTCCCTTAAAAGTCCCACAAAGAGAGCAGAGATACCAGTGTGGGATAGGAGCAACGTGCAGAGCAGGAGTGGGAAAAATCTGCTTCCAAAATACAACTTACAAGCCTTGGGCTGAAATTTGCCAAGATTAAAGGCCTGATCAGAAGGCTTTCAGAAAACATCTAAAAAATTCCCATTTCTTTTGATTTCTAAAAATGCTCTGAGAATGGGATATCTTCCTTTCTGTGTGACATTGATTTAACACAGAAGGGTTCACCTTTATGTTGCCTCACACCTGTATGCCTGAGAGACACAGAGGAAATATTTTGACCAAAGTCTCCAGAAGCCTCATTTTGACTTCAAACAACTGATAACCTTTCTTTGAATATAAAAATCTGATCAATTGTTTTCTTATTTATATGGAACTGTTCCTCAGAACCATAAATATCTCCTCATAAATATGCATGTGTCAGGAGTGCTCTCCAAGAGAAACTTATTAGTTTGCTCTTAGCAAATAAATAGAGGGTGACTCCTTTCTGTAAAGGCATCTGTGTGCGTCATACCTGTGCACTTGCATGATTTCAGTGGAATCAGTCTGAACACTGTTAAGGCTGTGCACATGATTTCTTTCTAGAAGTTCCCATAGCAATTTGACATTGTTTGTATGTGTGCCAGAAGTACTAGAAGCAGGGGAGGAGCGTGAAATACTGTATGAGACATTCTGGGAATATCAGAAAAAATGTCTCTGTACATACTACAGGTTTTTTACAGAGTGTTTAGTCATCTGAGTTTATAGGAGAGAAAAAACATGCAAGCTTTCCTTTCTGGAGCTTGGAGAGTGTGAGGAATTATAATATTACTTTTGCTTCTAAACACACCCTAACCCTCATATAACTGATGATGACTAATAACTACAAAACTTCTGTGTTAGTAATTGCTCTGCTGCAATATATTTAAAACTCCTAAGTTTGTGCACAAACTTGAACACTGAGAGCTATGAACCGTTTGAATTATATTGTTAAAGTAGTCTCAGTAGGACTTCTGCAGAATTATCTGGTATGTGAAAGCAAAACTTTCTTCCTTTAATGGCCTCAAGAGCACTCCAGCAACTTCCTTAGTATTAGAGGGTAGTTTAGTGAGTTGAACCACACTAGATTTCAAATAGTATTGAGGTGGTGTTAAATTATTTGGAATTCTTTTGAAATCTATTAAAACAGAATGGTATGGACTTACTCCCCCAGTTATTTATTATTTCTTATTTTCAGAACTCATGTGCATACCTCGTATTAATCTTTTTATGTGATGTAAACTTGAGAAGATATCAAATATCTTCTTGTATTTGATATTTTTTTATTTCCATTGAACATGGAGATCTGAACTGAAAATCAACAGGTATTGGCATCAACTGAGGATAATATGACTTTGATTGCTTCTGATACTGTAGTAACACCGAGTCCACATACAAAGCACTCCATGAACAAATTGTTGGTACTATTTTTTTCTGATTTTTTTTTTTCTAATTTAAATCTAATTTGCAATATAACCTTATTGTCAGAAAAAGAAGTGCATAGTATTGGGAAGGGCCACCAAGTGCAACTCTCAGAAAAATCAGGGCAGTTTGGTCAAAGAGCCTGTCTGCTTGTTACACACTGCTAGCTGCAGTGTCTGCTTTTCTCCTGCTCTATTTCACATAATGCAGGCAGCATTACACAGAAGCAAATGGACAGAAGATAAAATAAAATTGGAACCTACTTGACAAAATTTTCTGCATTTCCAGAGTATGACACAATTCAGTCTTTGGCTTGTTTAGTCATGGGTGGAATTTAATTGCTGCTGTAGTCAGGTTTTTTTTTCATTTTTCAATATGTAGCTTATCACTATACCTTTAATGCTTTTATGATAGTCATCATAATTGTTGGAGATAACTTCAGAAGTAATTTGCATTCCACTGAGCTGGAAGCATTCCAGAGTTTGCATTGTTTTGTTATGAGAATAGCTATAAAAACTGTTAACTGATAGAAACATTTCCTTCTCTGAACTTTAAAATTGTTATCTGATTAGCTTGCTGTAAATTGCAAAGGTAAATGCAAGGCAATGTTCATAGCACTCTGATCTTTAGTGGTCATTATAATTACAAATGCACACAGTGTTGGCTCCCGACCCAACTGCACATCTGAGAAATGGCTACTTGCTATTGTATTTTCCTGAAATCCTACACCAGTATGAAACCTGGCTGACACACGAGGAGACGCTTAGATTGTCAGCCTTGTGGTTCACAAACATTTAGCTTTCCATGAAAATTCATTGCTGTTAAAAATAAATAGAACCTTTCACATGTAAAATTTGTCTTACTGGTTGGAATCTTATCAGCTCATACTAAGTTTGTATATTTTTCCTAAAGGACTTAGAAAGAGTGAATGATCTGGCAAAGTGATAGCATAGCTGGTTACCTCATTTCTGGCCCTGACCTTTCAGAGGAAGATTTAAATGACTTTCATTTTCCAGCTGGTTCAACTTACTATGTTTGAAGTGCTGACTTCTACCTTACTTACCTTTTGTCTTTGAAGACATGGAACCCATTTTGTGTCACTGGATTGAGAGGGTTCTTCCCAATGGAATTCCATGGCTTTGTTACTTTGCAGAAGAGCTCTGAAAATGAGACAGTTTTGAACCACATGAACTTTGGAAATACTGTTCCAAGAATCTGATTTTCCTTCAGATAACAGGGAAGTGATGAAAGTGCTGAAGACAATATGGTCCTATGGACCCTGAGCAGGCACTTGCAGCTACTCTTTCATGGGTGCTTGTCATGTCCTTCTTGCATCACAGCAGTAACTGAGCACCCAACCTTTTCCTCTGCACCTAGAAAATTCAATGGCACATTAATTAACACTCCTATAACTCACCTCATTCTTTACCACCCCCAGCTTAAGGAAACTAAAAAGCTATAATCCTCTAAAGAGTTTGAAGTCTTATGCAATGTTATTTTGGTGTCACAAAGAAAAGATTACAATAATCTGAGAGTGAACAAGCAGGAAAATATACTGACAAGTCATCTAACACAGCTATTTATGTCAAAATTTGTGATAAAACGAATAGAAAAAAATGTTTATCAGATATAGAATTTACATTCTGGGCAAATTTCTTTGATTAAAATGCGAAATTATATGCAAGAAGAAACAATAAGAAAAATGATATTAAGGGAAACCATTCCAATATTAGGAAAAAAGAAATAATTAAGATTGAAATCTCAGTATATTTTCTGGTATGTTACAGAATTGATTTTAACATTCTTCAATTATATGATCAAATAATTTTTTACCTTCATGGAGACTCTTCCTCAATAACTGCAAAGGGCAGATTGTTTTCTCTAAATGAGAAATCACTTCATATTTTGTTTTATTATTCAGTGTGTGGCTCAATATACTATTTCATGCACATTATTCAAGCATTGCTCATAAGTCAGAATATTTTCTCGTAAGTTTCATTATATTTATCACTATCATTTATGTATTTATCAAAAACTGAGGTATTAATATTGAAAATGTTTCAACAAGGAGAGAGGGAATTACATTATTTCCTCTGTATAAGGTAATTGGCTTGCATATTAAGTCAAAAAATTTTCACTAACTTAGGGTGCCTCATTAAGTACTGCAAGACTTAACTTTTTTAGATGAATTAGAGTCTTTAAGCAATTAAAATGGCATCATGTTGCTCAATGTAATTCAAGAGCAGCTGTTAGCACTCAGTATTTTTACAAATCTGGCCTTGAGTTATCATATCGGATACCTGAAATATTGGAAGTATCACATTTTTATTAGAATTTTTAGTAGAATTTTTATTAGAATTTTTATCAGAGGGAGTGTCTTGGAACAACAACAACAACAAAGAGGAAAAATGTTATAAAAAACACAGCATGTCCACATTGCTAATCTGATATATCTTATCACCCTCTCCCTGTAATCTTTCCCCTTTTCTCTATTTACTGGAAAAAGCACACTTGTTCTATCTTGTCACATGAAGCAGTTTAACAAAGACTAAAGTTGAACTTCGAAGCTAGTGATGAGCAATCTATTTTGTTTCTAGTCTCTTAAATTCTTTCTCTGTTCTTTCATTGTGAAGAAAATACAAGAAAGACCTGACACTTCAGAAAATAAAAGGGAAAATGTGACTCAAGACCTGGCTAATGCTGATTGAACCAAACTCTGAACTTCCAGGAAGTTTAGTAAAATTCCTGGAATCTTTAATGAGAATTTCCCTGATATTCAGAGATTGCTCTTCCTTGTTACAAGCAGAATCAAAAGTGTAACATTATGAAACTATTCTGAGAGAGAATAATGTCTCAATATTTTCAGTCACAACAGAAACCGGAAGTTTCTCCTGATATCTCATCAAAGAGGAACAGATAAATATCAAGGCTCACTTGATCATTTGAAGTCCATCCAATACTAATTTAATTTAAAGTTTTTCTTCTATTACTTCTTAAAGCCAAGTGATGCCTGTAGAATCAACTGCCTGAGGTCTGATCTCATATGTGTCATGTAATGCTGAGACAGCTTTTCTTCAAACTGAATGTAATATCTGTACCACAGATGTACTGCTATCAAGAGGTGAGAGCCTTCAGCTGTCATTCAGTTTACCTATGTTTGGCACTCATGCTATAAAATATATATATATATTAAGACTTTTTGCTACTTTATTACATAATATCTTGTTTCTAAAACAGAAAATATCATCTCATTCTGTTACTTTTCTCCCAGATCAGATCAAGAAAAGCTTTCTAAGAAATTTTAATGTATTTGATTTCCCATATTTTTTGATAAAGGAAATTCTGAACAGAATTAGGCATACAAACGTCTTGGTAAGCTCATGGTGCATAAGACTGGTGTATATTCACTTGTAAAGAGAACACGTACACTGATAGACTCTCCAGACTAACTGAAATGAGATTATTCAATATAGTAATATTAAATATCTTCTCTTGCATGGCATGTAGTAGATAAAATGCACAGTAGTTGCAAAGTCATTCTGTATTTACAGCTGTTACTTTATTAAGGATTATTAAGGATTTTCTTCTGGCCAAACTGCCGCTGGGGGAAAAATGGATTAAGGAAGTTCTGCCTATAAGATCCTCCCCAGTGACCTCTGCTACAATCTCAATTACCAGTTTGGAGAGTGGCAACGATTTATACGAGCAGTGTTTCTGTTTAAACTACTTCCTCATCTTAACTTGTCACTTTGAGTGGCATAAAATGTTACCTTAAAATATGTACAGACAGCATACCTCCTTGCTCTGTCAAACAAAAAAAGTTATAGAGGGAAAAATTCTAGGGGATTCAGAGCCTTAAGTGTACAGAGATAACAGTAGCTGGTGAAGGAATGCAGTTCCACTGTGTGGCATGGCTTTAAAGGCATAAATGTTTTCCACACTGAGAAGAATTCAATGTATATAAAGCTCATTAATTCATCTTGATCTTCTGAATTAATCGGTAGCAGAGAGGCACAGGTGCTTTTGCAGAAGGGTGGTGATGTGGAACTGAGAAGAACTGCTGCATTACTGTGACTGTGTGGCATTTTAACATCAGTGCCACAAACCCTGAGCCAGATGCATTCAAGGCCTTGCCTGTGGCTTGATGACACATACTCTTTTCACAACAATCGGTGGATTTGTGGTAACAATCAAAAGGCATTTAAAATGCTTGGAATGTGGTTTAGAAACCCGCCTTGGCATCCCGCTTTTCATGTCTTAGCATAAATGCCTGAACTGTTTTTATTGTTCTGCAACTACTCGTTTATTCTGAAAGAAAGAGCTTGGCCTGCATTATTTGCATTCAACAATACTTGAAACAAGACGTTAAAGTCTTTTTTTTTGTTTGTTTATGCCGGTGAAATATTTCATATGAATAATGCCAACAGCTGGGTCAGATCTTTTGGTTTTAAGTAAGAGTTTATTCCAGCCTTGCTAACAGAGAGGTTCTTTTTTTAGAGAGAGTTTCTGATAAAGAGCCAACTTGGAAATATGTCACAGAACTGGAATGTCTTTTTTATTTATATTGCAGCTTGTGTTACTGTAATGTATTTCTGATTTCTTTTCCTTTTACGACTCTATTTAACTGTTTACATAATTAATTAGTTTACAGTTGATGAAAAAATACATAACTACTTTCAATAAAACCAACAAAAGAGCAATGTTAATGTGAAACATATTTATGAGCAATTTTTTTTTTTGTTTTTTTTGGGGGGGGCATGGAAAAAGGCAGAAACATATTTAAAGTTATGGATAGATAAGTTATTATTTGATGTGTTTGAGAGACAGATTGATGTATTGATTAGTAGACTGGTAGTTCAATAAGTAGAAGAATGAAAGATGATTTCTCCGCAAAACAAAAGAAGTCTTGGACAGTTTATATGCTTTTATATCAGTTTATATCATCTTTTATGAATTCACTGGAGAATGAAACTCATCTCTTTTAAATCAGAGGACCAGTGCAGGAGGATCCACAATTATTGTTATTACTTTGTGTCATCAAGATTTAAGTCAAACGTATATGCTATTGACTAATGGAGTCATTTATACTGGGAACATGACTAGAATTTCCTCCCATCTGTCTGCCTATTTTTCAGAGGAGGGACTTGCCATTGCTGTAACAGCTATTAAGATTGCATAATAGGGAAAATCAAAATAAGTGCCAACTTAGGTTGCTATATCAAACTTCAAAATGCAAAGATCAACTCTTTCCTGTTTGTTGAGGAAAGGTGGAAGCTCCTATTATGAAGACTATTCCCAAATTAAAGTTTGTCACTTAGACCTTGCCCCAGGCCTTGACTGTTTTTGTTCCTTTAACAATGTCACTAGATCAAACCAGAGAAGAGGAATTATATGACACCAATTTCATGTGTAATCCTTGGTTTCTCAGTTATCTGTGGCAGAACGATTGCTATTACCACTACCACTACTGTCACTAATTTAAGAATAATAATGAACATCATCAGGCTTTCTGGACTAACTGCATTGCTTCTGAAGTAAGAGAAGATGGCTGGAACACATCTAATCAGCTTCAGTAAACTCCAAAGGTCTACATCTATGTAGTTTGTTAAATATTTTTTTATTCAATAAAATGAAAGAAAAATTTATTCTACATTTTTTTGTTCGGTTTACAAAGGAACTGAATCAGGCAGAAAATTCATTTTCAAAACTTCCTCAGTTCATGCCCTCATCAATGAACTATAGTGGTAGTAGCAATTGAGAATATAACATCCAAGACTGTTCTACTTTTCAAAATTTTTGAATTGCATCAGAAATATGTCCTGTTCCGGAAATATACATTGTCATGATAGCACTATGCCCATTGCTTCAGCATCACTGTTATAGGAATAGAAAGGAGAAAATCCTGTCTAACTTTATTTCTTCTTCTGCACTTTCCCTATTTAGAATGATCTCGAGCCCTGCCAGTCTGTATCCAAGTACCTCTCACAGTCTGTATGCACACAGTGGCACATAAGATAATCTATAAAAATCATAAACCAATAGCAAATACCATATAGAATAAATTCAACTTCTTCATAAATGAAATTACTAATATGAAAAATATCAGTGAATAAAGGACTAAAAGTTGTAGATAGAATATATAGAAGTATAAAGAGAAATACTGGGGTGCATAAGATGGAAATAAAATCAAGAACATTTTGAAATACCCGAATACTTAGAAACATGGAGAGAACAAGCTACAAAATAAATGTTTTTAAAATAGAGTAGTTATTCCTAGTTTTAACATTCCTACATTTATACTAAAATAGCATATATATTTTGTTTTTGTTCTATCACGTTCTATTTTGTAGACCATATTATTCCTCTTTAAGATCTCATGATATGACACTCAAAGACTTTGCGTAAGACTACAATGTCTTACATCTGCCTCAAACTTGTTACATTCGCATAGAGGATCATGGGGACAAAAAAATTCTCTTTTTCCTTGTCAACCACTAGATCTGATACTTGCTTTTATTTCAAGGATAAAACTCTACATGTTGCTGAAGGAGAATTGGGATTCTTATTCTTGGAAACTGAGACCTCTGAAGATATTTTGATTCTCTTAAATTTAGTTCAAAACAGATTCTTTCACTGCAGAGAAATGAACTTAATTTGAATGCCTTTTATTTATTTTACTGTCGTTTGAACATACTTTGTGTGGTATCTGCAGAATACAAAATTTAATGTATAATTGTAATAAGAACCAAACCGAAGAACCACATATAAGCTGGCTGCAAATTAGAATAACCTTTTTGTAATTTCTGACACTAAGCTCTTCCAGGGGTATCAGAAGTTTTGGTGCCTGCTTAGTAACTGTTCTTGTGCCAAAGTTATTCTTTCTTCCTGCTCTCAGGCTATCTTAGAGCATTTTACCATACATAGTTCAAGATCTACTTGATGACTGATAATACCTTTCTTTTTAACATTGTTGCTTTCATTTTATAGAAATTTATAATATTCAGCATAAAAAGGTCATTAAAGTTGTGTGTTAATGCAGCTTTTCTCTGCCTCTAATTAAAACACACCATAATGTCAGCAAAACAGTTTAAGGAGCTTCATCCAGATACTAAAGATTTTCACAGGACTTCCAATCCTCTTTGTATCTGCTGAAAATCATATCCTTCATTTTTTATAAAGATTATTATTATTTATTTATAGGTAATATCTCTTCATATAATTTAAAGTGCTAATTTACATATTTTTTCTTTGAAAATATAGAACTACTTTGTGGAATATTAAAAAAAAAACAAAACAAAAGAATGGCTCTCATTAAAGCTTGAAACACTGTTTTGGTTTTATAGGGAAAAATAGTTCCAAGTCATTTGTAGTCATAGAAAAAAAGAACATTCCAGCAAGTAGTGAGAAATTTCACTTTGACCCATTATAAAGCACATAAGTATAACAATGTACTAGATACAAAATCCTTGTTAGTCTTAAACTGTGATTAATGTGGTTGATGTGCCTTCCTTTTATGCCTCATCTTTGTTAAGAACAGACGTGTTCTCCTCCAGTCAAAAACAATTCATTTAACAAGATCACTCTTGTTTATTGTCCATTGAAGAACATAGTCAGTCTTCAGCTAATTACTTATGGTAATTTTATGTAAGTATTCTGGAATCATAACTTCATTGCACAGTGACTACAGCTTAATGAAACTTGAAGTCTATGAAGTTACCTGCCTAAACAGAGATACGAAGAGTCTTACTCTGATAGAAAATGCAGGAGTACTTCTCACTTCAGTAGTCTTATGGATCCATTTATTTCTTAATGAATTTACCAGGAATTTTTTCAGTTTTCATTTTCTAGGAGCAGCTGTCATTATATCAGTTCATGATACCCTTAAATATTACAAATATCTTTATGAATTGTTCAGGCAGATATGATATATTTACTGATTGAAAGACTGAAAATTATGCACAGAAGATTGAGCCTGTCATTTCACTGACTGGTAAAGTCAGTGGTGGTTTGTTTGTTTGTTAGTTGGTTGTGATAAGACTGCAGTGCTTACCCACAAACAGGTATTTCAGTAGTAACTGTATAAAGCCTAATATCTGTAAAGAATTTTAAGCTGTATATCTTTTATAACGAGATTACTGAATAATTAATTAACTACTATGTATATCTATATAAAACCAACTGTTAAATCCAACAATATAAAGTAGAGTCATGCATATTATTCCGAAAGTTATTTTATGCCCTCAGTTTGTGTGTGTGAACTGTAAAAGTAAGAGTAATTCCAGTAAAAGGATGTGAAAGAGTAGGGTTTATTCAAGTGTGTGGGCACAATGTGATGACTAGATATTATTCTTTACTGACTGTTCTGTGAAAAATGTAGTAGTATATTCTTGTGTAGTTCAAGCAGAAAGATGCTGCAACTGATTTGTCATATTAACATGACAGGACAACACCTTAAGCAACCTTATGTTATTGTCTTCCCTGACTCACAGGCACCCACTTTGCATTTTGCAATGTCTGGTATGTCATCCTATCATTAGATTTACAATGAGAAGATGAGATTCGCATGCTTTCTAACTCTCTTTCTGCCCTAACTCATTAAAAATATTTTGAGTGCCGTAAAAACATCAAAAAGGCACATATTTGTCCAGAAGGGAACTCAGAATATACAAAAAAAAAAAAAAAAAAGTTTTTAAGTCTGAATATGGAGTCCTTATTTTTGGGTCTTGAACAGAAAAGATTGGGATGACACATCTAAATTTCAGCAGGAGCTTGTCTGGGCTACTAAGCTAGCCTGAAGGTAAATAAGGGGAGGAGGTCACAGCCTTTAGAAGCTTCCTAGCTCCTGGGCTGAGAGCTATACAATGTGCTTGAATGCACTAAAATCTTCCTTGAAGTGTCTTTCTTGGGTTCCAAGGAAACAGGTATTAGGACCTGAATGATAATTATTTTAAAAGCTTCAGTATTTGGTCCTAGTCTTTGATATTTTTGCTTCTGAATGTTAAAAGTCAGGCAATATCCACAATGTGTTGGAGAATTCTTCACCTATTCTCACTCACCAGATCATTCATAAAAAGTAGAAAAGAAGTTGTTACCTGGAAAACTACTAGTTTATCAGACAGAAAATACAGCCCCATATACAGGTTCTCAATACTTCACATCTGTAGATTTCTTTGTAAGCACTCTGCATACACTGCGATGCAAATGGCAGTACTTGCAGTCACTATCAGTGATGGTTTCATGGATGCAGACCTACTTCACAAATAGCTTACAACACTTTCTATATGAAATGAAAATGAAAAAAAAAATGCCTATATTAATTCTTTGCATATAACACTAAACTGTATTTAAAGTGTTACTACATAATGGCAAAGAATATTTTCTCTTCAAGGAGTATAAACATCTGTGTAAGTTGCATTTTGAAAGTAATGTGTCCTATTTATTTCCATAGAAATAACAGATACAACAAAGAATGCAATAATACTATTTGATCGAGCAAATTCTCAACTACAAAATAATTTTTCAACATAGTCAGAAACATTATTTACACGTTTTCATAAGTGATGAACAAAAGCCTTCATGCTTCCCTCATGCAAACGTGCATCAGTGGAGGAAACACTGTTGCTGTTGTCACTGCTCAGACATGCCACACACATCCTTGTCCTGCTCACATCCACTGTTTGGTCTCCATAAACATTTAGCAAGCATCTACGTAGTGACACACCTTTGCTTCATACACACTTACATGTCCAGCACCATTTTGTCACACTGCTCATCTGTTGCCATCTGTCACACAGCAACAGAATGTAATGGAATATTGGTGGGAAGGTACATCCTCTTGTGTTGTACCACCACCATCTGCCTCTGACAACATGGGCAAATTAAACAGAAGGCATTACTTCTGGAGCAGTTCCATTAGTTCCATTTACTTAAGTTATGTGCTTCACTACAGAACAATCAATCAATAAATCAATCAATCAAAATGTAAACACTAGTGTAACACTGCAGACTTTAAAAGTGGAATCTTCTGGTATCTTTGAATAAATAGAAAAAAAAAACCCACAGCAATATTGCTTGTTCGTATCTGAAGAGCCACATTTATTTTCATTTCTGTTTCTCTTCTGCTGAGATAACTTTTTAATCTCATTCTGGTAGTATGAAGAAAGGATTGGGAATAGAAGTGTGAAAAATTGAATGTAAAACTGCAACTACTCTTTGTATATTACTTTCCTTAGTTTCCATTAATCACATTTGAAGAAAGAATATGAAAAGTCCAAAATTCTCAAGTTTTAAGAAGTTTCTCATTAGTAGCTTTATTGTGATACCTACTTTCTCTTTTTAATTCTACAAATACTCATCAAATTGTAGAATTTGATGTCTTTAATATGAGAACCAGAACATGTGCTTCAGCCATATATTTAAACTTTTTCTAAGTATGGATTCTTAATAAAATTTAAGACCAAGTTAAATGATAAATTGATGCTTCAGTGAAGAAACCCCTTTAGAGAGTTTAAAATATTTTTTCTGAATATACTCTGAAGAAATTTTGCAAGTGAAAAAAAGAAAGCCATTGATCCAGCTGATCAAAATGAGTCTGGGTGGTGGTTTTCCTTTTCCACAGATCAGAGAATACAGATAAATCAGGTTAGTAGAAACCAATATAATAGCTAATTGGAAATTATCTTTTTTTTTTCTTTATTATTATGTGATTATTTGTACCAGCCCAAGAGACTTGGGACTAAAATGTTATACTGCTGTTGTGAGGAGAAATTTCTCATTGGTTAAAGGAACTCAGACATTTTTTAGGAACTTTCCACCTCGAAAAGGATAGGAGAAGCAAATATATCCATATTTAGGAGTTATTTTGTCTCAGTGAACTTGCCAAAGTTCAGATCTGTTTCAGAATATTTTCTAGTTGTCCTTTTTACCCCAAGTATCTGCTGAGGAACTGGAGTGTCCAAGACTAGCCCCTTCCTGTTGAGTACCTGGGGACATCACATTGAAAGATTTGAAAGTTTAGGCCACTTGGCTAGTAGCAGTGAACTTACAGATCCTGATTCCAAGCCTCTTCCTTCTGCTTTACATATTTGAATTTCTGAGAGAATGAAAACTGTTTTGAAAACCCCTTTAAGATTGCTCATTTATAGATTACTACGCATCACAATATTGTAAGAATTTAAAATAAATAATCAAAAGCAACAGACACTGTTAAGTGTATCAGATTTTCTTCACCACCTGGAAGTCATCCTTAACTGCAATTGTTCCATTAAAAAAATAAAAGATAGAAGCAGATACACTTTTCATACAATAACATTTAACAATCTGATGCAAAAACCTTTGAAAATAGTGATTTAAAGAGTGTAAACAATAGCCTTTTGGTTGTTGTAATTTCTGTGGCTTGGAATACAAATATCTGTGGTAACTTTATGACACTTCTGAAACATGTTAGTGTTTTAATGTCTTTTACTTATTCATTAGTATTTATCATGTCTTCCTTATATATTACAGTCAAAGTTCTCTGTAGAATAGAACAATGCAGCTGGAAAAGATCTTCAAAGATCATATAGTCCAACTGCCTTATCTCCAGGGTTAACCCAAATTAAAGCATATTGTTGAGGGTGTTATCTAAAAGAACAGGCTTGGATAATCATCCACCTACTTAGGAGGCCTGTTCCAGTATTAGAGCACTCTCACAGTAAATAAATTCTTTCCAACGTCCAATCCAACCATCCCCTTGTGTTCTGTGCCATTCCCATGTGTCCTGTCAACCATTCCTAGGACCAGAGCCCAGCACCTCCCTGACTTCACAGGGAGCTGCATGGACCAATGAGGTTGCCTATCAAGCAACCCAAGCATCCTCAGCTTCTCCTCACAGAACAGGTTTTCCAGCCCTCTTTTCTCCTTTGCTGCTCTCCTCTAGTTGCATTCAAGTACTTTAACATACTGATTAGCTATATTGTGGAGCCCAGAACTGCACACAATATTCAAGATGAGATTGGATAAATAAATAAAGCAGGAGAATCACCTCCTTTGATCAGCTGGCAATGCTATTTTCAATGCACTCAAAATGTGGTCTTCCCTCTTGGCTTCCAGGGCACATTGCAGGTTTGTGATGAGCTTGCTGTCATCAGTAGTCACAGATACCCTCCTGCAGAGCTGCTTTCCAGACACTCATTTCCCATTCTGTGCCTGTATCCATAACTTCCACAACTTGGGAGGCAGACAACTACCAGAAATGATCTAGGTATGTTTATACAGAAAAACCTACATCAATTTAAAAAAAAAATTGCTAATAAACAGTGAAAAACACACATTAAAACAGTAGCAAATAGTAGCTTTTTAAACTCTGGAAATTTAGAATTAAGGGACATTCCCAGCAATATTTACCTGCATTTGTTCTACTTAACCCAAACATTTTAACTGCATATCAAGAATCATAAAAAATTAAAAATTACCAAATCTTTTATACCTGTTAGTCAAGCACAAGCAATTAAAGTACAAATAGGGTTATTGACATTATTGACATATAAAAGATTTGGACTAAATGATCATCTTTTTTTATCATCTTTTATCAGGACACAACGGTGGGTTGTCAGGAGTTCAGCAATACAAGATGCTGTTCTTTTAAGTTACTGTAGCAGAAATTCTAAGATCACTGTGTAAAAAAAAACCACAAAAACAAAAAACAACCTAAGCAAAAACCCACAAAATCAAACAGATCTGCCTTGCTTCATTAATGTCTTTTATCTGAATATTTATGTCTTCATCCTCAACAGTATCCTAATACTATTGAACTATATGAAGACGTTGAGGTGGCAGTGATCACACTGATGCTTCTTTTGTCTCAGGGATGGATCATTACCAGTACTTCTACCCTTTGGCTCACGCTTGACAAGTGGCCAGTGTCTTCAAAAGAATAACAAACTCTTTCCAATCACCAGGGAGAACAGACTACAGTAGTAACATTTCCAGCTCCTTTTTCTTCTACTTGGAAATCTGTTTCAACCACACCTATGAAACTATGGTTGAAACAAGGATTACCAAAGACCTCTTTATGCTGTTCTCTCCATAGATAGACTTACTGCCTGCAAGCCTGCCAGAACTTCATATACAAATGATTTGATGTTAAAATTTAAATGGTTAAACTGATCTGAAAGTTTCTTACTAGACAGTGGATTCAGGACTTCAACATAGAATTATTTACTCAGTCAACTTACTACTACGATTTCATTACTAAGCAAAAACATTACTTTGTGTCACATACATAGACAAAAAAAAAATAGGATAATAACTTTGCTATTTTAAAATTAGGACTTGCAATTTTTAATTAATTTTATTATGTAAGGAAAATAGTAATAGGCTTAGCTGAACAGTTTTGCCACAAACAGAAATTCTGTATCAAGTTAAAAGTTAACACTGCTCTTTGTGCTTGCTTGTGCACATACTGATTTTCACTGCATGTATTTCAGTTATGAAATTAAAATACATAAATATAAAAAAATTAAGTAGGGAATGGACTGAAGTTTCTTTCTAGGAACACTGAGATTCAAAGTCACATTTTCATAGTCACATTTTCATATCTTAATTATTTAAATTTTCCATAGGTTTTATCTTGTATATATGTATATGTTACATTTATTTACATCTTCTTATACATTTGATAATACAAAGAGATTGGGAAGTACACAGATATAACAACTGGTTCTAAAGAAACTCTGTGAACGAAAGTATTAAGGTTAAGACATAAACTGCCTGAAAGCTCTTTTGTAAAACCTCTCCTAAGTCTTACTCAGGTATCATTTTTAAGGTCTTTAGTAATAGCATCCTTTCAAGCAGACGTAATCTCTGTATGAGTACCACTGTCTGTCTAAGCACCATAGTCAAATTTCACTGCACTCCAGGCTCACACAAATCTTCATTCAACAGTGGTTGATAAATAAGAAAAACAAAAAAATAACAATGATGACAACAACAAAAATTGTATACATTGGCTAAAATAGCTATATACTGAATAATGATAATTATAAAATATTTGGATAATCCTAATATTTGCTTTCTGGAGATTTGAAACATATCAGGAACAACTTGAACTAGCTTCACTGAAATACTTGACTTACTTCATTTTAAAAATGGCAAAAAAAAAATGGAGAAGGGTGAAGAATTTATTTGTCAATATGTACCTTATATCCTGAAAAGTTCAGTGTAAATGTTTCAAATTAATACCTTGCTGAGCTCTCCATTTACCTTTGCAGTCATAGGTTCATAGGTTCATAGGTTCATTAGGTTGGAAAGGACCTACAAGATCATCTAGTCCAACCATCCTCCTAGCACCATCCCTACCCACTGAACTACTAAATCAAATCTGTTCCAGTCTGTCAGGAGCAGAGATATTCTTAAAAGTGACAGTTTAAGAAACCTTCAGAGGACTGTGCGTAAGTGACCCACAGCATTCCAAGCTGCTTGTGAATTTTTAACAGAGCTTCTATTTTTTCCTCTTCATTTCTATTCAGATTGACCAACGTTAGGTAACAAAAATGAATTATAAAAAAGACTAAAAGTGATTTTAGTTTACTGGAGAATATGGGAAAAATAATATTTTGTTTTTCATACTGTCTCTAGAAAGAATATTGGATGAAGAGGAAAGGGGAAACAGTGATTGAGAAGATAACAGAGTTTATTTCATTTTCTTTTTTTTGTTTCTTGTTCTATTTTCATTGCCTAACAAACTCTTTTAAATTCATTATTTCACTGTATATGTTTCAGCGATGAAATAGAGAAGTCTTTAAATTTAAATCGTTTACATTTTTACAAATTGACTTAATAGGCAAAAGAATTAGATATAACTGAGAATTTTGAAATGAAATGGATGGATTTAACAAGAGACTTATAAGATATATAAAAATAGCAAAATAATTTTTGATGGAAATCTGTGCAAATAAAAACAGTATGAACATTAATGGATTAATTGCTATTAAACTGTAGGCAATAAAGTTTTACAGTTTTTCATTTTTATATAATTATAGCACAGATATAAGAAAGGCACTATAAGCAAATTATAGTATAACACTTTAAGGTTTATTATCTTAGTAAATTTATCTTATATGTGCCTAGAAAAAAAAACAAGGTGATAAATGATTATAGATTTTCTACAATGCGCTGAAAGAATGAACGATATAGAAACATTAAAGAAAGGTTAGAGGAAAAAAAATTGGAAGAAATCATCATTAGAATACATGTATGACACCTATTCCTCTTTAAGAAGCAGAAAAAATAATGACATGATATTGAAGTATATGGACAACTCCATAATAGATGAAATATCTTCATGACTGCATTAATGCAAGTTAGTTCCACTTAACACTGTTAACAAAGGAACTGAAAAGCACCATAATAGCATTATTTTAAGTTCACAGAAATAGTGAGAGATGTGCACAAATAACAAATTCTAAAAGTTCCTAAGAAAGTATTTGTGGCAGTTGGTTTATTATTGTGCTGACCAGAACACGTTTGGAATTTATGAAGGAATGTTGACATTGTATTGTAAAATATCCTTAGTAATCACAACAGTGACAAATCATTCTGGATAGAAATCACACTGTAAAATATGCCACTGAATACAGTCTGTTTAAACAAGGCAAGAGTACACATATTCTATACTCTTAAAAGACAGATGAAATTTCAGTTATAGCATTTTCAATACACAGTGAAACCAAAATTTTGCAGGTAGTAGTTAACTAACATTTTCAATACTGTAAAAGAACAAATATGAGGGCTTTATGAGGATGAGTATAGAGCACAGATCTATTAAATGTTTGTGAGAAGCATAAACCATAGTTTTGATATTTTTTCTTCATACATACCTTTGTTTTCAGAAATAGTATGATATAAAGTGTGACCACACTTTAACATTTCCTGCATATGAGAGGTACAGACACATTTGAAAAATAATTGAATTATCCAAGTTGGCTTTGAAAAAGGGAAACAAAAAGATGTATAGGAAGAAAGCTGTAGATTTTCTTCTCAGTTAATATAAGACCCTGTGGGGCATTCTTTCACCCTTCTGAATCTCCAACATAACTTGCTATTTAATAAGAATATTTTGTTTCATTCAAAGTGGTTTTGCATGATATAACTCATTTTAAGAAAAGAAAAAAACATGGAATAAAAAGATGATAATGTATAATTGTGAAATAAAAATCTATGCAGAAAGAAAGCCAGTTCTTACACCTATGACCCTGAATTTCTGACACAGTCCTTCTCTGGATACAGGAATTCTCAGAAACAGAATTTTGCATGTTATGATGAACTCACTAGTATTAAAAGAAAGGTCTCCTGTTCATTTGTGCAGGTAAAATGTTCAATCCTCTGACTTTGTTCATTACCACAGAAAATAGAAGAAATTATATTTAGGCTTTCATACAGTTTAAACAAACTGTGTTGCTGCTCATAGCACACTGTTAACTAAGTATTGATGTTTAGAGACAACAGAGACACAGAAACCATGGATTTAATGTATTTTCATAAGAAGAAATGTTCTACAGAAGTATTAAATGCATGAGAATGGATAGCAGAAGTACAGATTAAGATCTTAGACTGACTTTTAAATATAGAATCTGAATAATATTGGGTGAACCTGTGTTTTCTCTGCATCTGCCATATGTGGGATACTGCTATGGTTTTATGAACAGTAGACATAGGAGACTGATAGAAAACTTCTGACTAAGACCGAATTGTATATATTTAACAAGGCAATTAGTAATATTAATAACTTTTCCAGACTTCTGATGCATCCTTTATCACTGATGGTTTTAATGTCCATGTGCAATCTGGTTTAAAATAAAATTATTTCATAAAGTTCTATGTTTGCCTGCATTAAGGAAGATAGTGGAATAGTGACTGGAATTAATTTGTTTTGCTCCTGAAAGCAGTACAAACACAAAGGCAAAAGGAAATGTCTGAGGTCATTTCTGCCTATTGCAAAGTCTATTGCTAAGAAAGGCTAGTGATCATATTTTTTCAGATGTAAGCTTTTCTTCAGATGTAGATTCCTCTCTTGCTAGTACTATGTAATATTTAGAACAAATAATTTCACTTTTTCTCATATAAATATCTTTACTCATCCTCATTTTTACATTCCACACACATTTCTTTGTATCTATCTACAAGTGAATTATTGAAATAAGAAACAAATAAGGATACTTTAGTCAGAAGACTTTACTATGATTGATTTTCCCCCACATACTATGGGGAGAAGTAATGAACATTTTGTTTTTCTTCAGAACCTAATATATTATCATCATAAGGTCAGGATTTTATAGAAATATTTATTTGCGTGCATACTATATTCTGAGTTTTCATATCTCAGCAACATATTCATTCTCTTAAATGTAGAAAACTTCTGATACACTCTTTGATAAATATTTTTGTTCTTATCTTAAAGCATCTCTACCTTTTTATCTCCATGTCTGGCTTGATGATTATCTGGGTTCTTCTCTATTCTTCTTTCTCCAATAGGAGACTGTTCATAGACATTAGACAAAGATTTCCTTCTATATTTTCTTTGGGCAAGATCCAGATTGGATTTAGTTTTCATTGGGAGGATACAGTGAGATCACAATTATAAATTACCTAATTAATAATCAATTAATGTAACTTCTTTGTCACGTGTCTGGCAAATAGAAGTCTGGGCAGAGATCTCACACTAGCCCCATGACCAGAATTTAGTAGCAGTATAGACTGCCAGCCCACATGATCTTTATTAATTAAAGTATAGGTTCATAGGTTCATAAGGTTGGAAGGGACCTACAAGATCATCTAGTCCAACCATCCTCCTATCACTATCCCTACCCAACTACTAAATCAAATCCCTTAGCACCTCATCTAAACGCTTCTTGAACAGCGCTAGGGATGGTGCCTCAACCACCTCCCTAGGCAGGCCATTCCAGTGCCTGACCACTCTTTCAGAGAAAAAATGTTTCCTCAAATCTAATCTAAATCTTCCCTGGCACAACTTGTGGCCATTCCCTCTCGTCCTGTCATTATTTATCAGGGAGAAGAGGCCCACCCCCTCCTCACCACAACCCCCCTTCAGGAAGTGGTAGAGTGCAATAAGGTCTCCTCTGAGCCTCCTCTTCTCCAGACTAAACAATCCCAGCTCCCTCAGCCGCTCCTCATAAGACTTGTGCTCCAGACCCCTCACCAGTTTTGTTGCCCTTCTCTGAACACACTCCAGGGCGTGTTCAGAGGTCTAACTAATCTAAGATCTAACTAAGGTCTAACTAATCTTTGTATTGGCTCTTCATCTCTCATAGAAGAAATAATGTCCCATACTGATTCAGGATGAAAGATTAAAGTGAGATGGCCCCTGACTTCAGAAACTCGATTTGCCTAGCTATCTTTCAAAATTAAAGCTCTGAACTAAATGGGACTGAAGTTCATGTGTTTATTTTATTTTATTTTATTTTATTTTATTTTATTTTATTTTATTTTATTTTATTTTATTTTATTTTATTTTATTTCATTTTATTTCATTTTATTTCATTTTTATTTTTTATTTTATTTTTCCCATGGAAGAAATTATTTTAAAAAGAACAGGAAGTACAAATGAGAAGGAAAATATAATCTAATTTCTCATTCTCCTAAGTAAATCACTACAAGCTCTACATGAATTAGGACAATTTGCTAAATTAGGACTGCGTATGCCACATAAGACTTTGTTAGATTTTAAAAAGAATTATTCAGACATTGTGAAAATATAAAATTAGCTTATGCCACACTAATTTAGTCAATGATTTTTTCTGTCTCCCATGAGTGTTGTGCGACAATAATTATCTCATTCTCAAGTAGCTGGACATACAGTAATTTAAACTATCCAATTTAACTATATTTGTTTCTTTGTTAATCATTTAAATTATAGCCATTAATTAATTTGAATATATCAGATGTGAATAGAAATCAGTAGTTTTGTGCAGTATTTTCTGTGTAATGTACAGTAAGCTGTAATTAAAGCTAGATGAGCTCTTAAAAAAAATCCCTTAATTTGTCATATATGAGCACATGGTGAGCTTAATTAATGTCAGAAGGGTAAAATCAAGCATTTTAAAGTGCTAATTTAGGATAACAGAATATTAGCTTCGTCAATTTGGAAATGCTAATTCATTTCTAATTGTGTGGTTTGTTTCTGAAGCATTTCATTGTTTTAGACACAGAACAATTGAACGTGTAGGAGGAAATGGTGAATAATGTTTTAAGATATACTTTCTGGTTGTCTGAAAGCATAACAATCTTTAAAATTGCACATAGAAATATTATAAATTGTGCAGACTATAATCAGATCTCTGTTACCTGGGGAAACTGAGCACAATTTTGTCAGTTACTACAAATATCACTACAACAGGATTTTACCAGACTCCAAGCAGAAGAGCAACTTATGTTGAAACACATTTGCTAAGTTTTTCCTGGGGTGGCTTGTCCATTTCTTCCAAATCTAGTTCAAGGACAAATAATTTTTTTACTCTATTGTCATAAATTGAGTTTCTATATTTGAGTTCCAGTGTTTTTGAAGATGAAAAGCTGTCTTAACCGACAGGCCGAGAGGGTAGTGGTTGATGTTGCAAAGTCTAGTTGGAGGCCAGTAAAAAGCAGAGTACAGCCTGGTGGAGGCAGGCTTTTTATACTAACGCCTAGTGTCAGGACAAGACTTGCAACACAGGTCATTCTGTCTAAACACCTTTACTGTTTGTATGATGGAGCACTGAACAGGTTGCCCACAGATTCTTTGGAGTCTCTTCCTTGGAGTTCTTCAAAAGCCACCTGGACACTATCCTGGGCAAACAGCTCTGATTGGCCCTTCTCAAGCAGGGTTGGCTCAGGTAGCTTCCAGAAGTGCCCATCAACCTCAACCATGGTGCACTTCTGTCATCAGCCTTGCCCAAGACCTCAGTCAGACATTTGTGTGATTCTGTGATTCTGGAAACGTGAAGAGCCTTATATCCTGTGTGGAGCTAACTTCTGGTGAATATGGGTTATAAAATTGTACCAAGGCTGACTACATAACCTAGTGAAGTTAGCTTTATTTGAGTGAAATCAATTAGTAATAATTAATAACTTTACAAAACCCTAAACTGGCTACCTGCCAATCCAGTAGCACAATTTTTGATAAATTGATAAATTGATAAATTGAAGAGTTGGCTCTTCAAGGGTTCAGCATCTTTTGCATGGTTTTCTGCATTAAATCTACAGTTCTCCAGAAGTCCTAAAAAATAATTTCATTTTTAATTCATTTTTTCAATAACTTGTATTTCAATTTTGTTCACATGCTGATTTTTT
The DNA here is from genome assembly GCF_038088225.1 of Cyrtonyx montezumae. Taxonomy (NCBI): domain Eukaryota; kingdom Metazoa; phylum Chordata; class Aves; order Galliformes; family Odontophoridae; genus Cyrtonyx; species Cyrtonyx montezumae. Next base: position 142,958,518 of record NW_027072034.1, on the reverse strand, counting down.
TTTCTGTGTGATAACAGAAAAGTAGCCAGGAGCTAGATAAAACAAGCTAATTTCTGATTAGTGCACAGATATTATTTCAGAAGTACATGGGTTTGTACAGTAAACATAGAGAATTGGTTCATTGTCGGAAACTGCTTATAATATTGGGAGCAGCCAAACAATGGGATCCGAGTCAATATCAAATATCAAGAGTCCTGCATTAAATGAGTTAATCAAATGACAAGTGCAAGAATATCTTTCAAAGCAGTTTCTAAAAAGAAAGATAAGGTTTGTTCTGATTTGACAATGAAGTTTCCTTAGAAATTTTCCAGAATTGAGTATATTTATTTGGCTGAAATGTTCGGACTTTCTACTGTTGTATTTCATATTATATGGCTGAGATTTCCACTTCTATGATAACTGCATTTCAGTAGAACTATGTATACATAGCTGTAAAATTCAGTTTATCTATTAGGGTGAACAGTGATATACAGTAGATCTAATATTATTATCACAACTTGTAGAAAATCACAGCAATCTTCATTTAAAGCACTTTGGCCAGATCAATGACCTTCTGATGCACAAAACTGTCAATATAGTTTGCAAGAATCAATCTGTCTACCACTGACAGCAGCTGCACTTTCCCCTGTAATCAGAGGTCATTATGCTAAATAACCTCATTTAAATTAATTTCTAAGGGTAAGATTTTGTCAGCCCAGAAAGCAGAGAAAATGGGGCCTTGCACTGTGAATTTAGTTATCTTCTGAATATTTAGCCTTGTTCATGAAAGAGGAGAAAAGATTAAGTTTATATTAGAGTCAAATAAGGATAAGGCTTTTTATCTCCTCTTTTCTTGTAGGAAATACTCTTCCAGAATTCTGTTAGTATTTTAGTACAGTACCTGTTCGACAATTAGCACCATCATTTTCTCAACATGGCCCAATAATGTGACATAACATATAATGTGGCTCTCCCCACAGCTGTACTGGGTCAATAAAAGTTCCTGTGATGAGGTAACATTGCTAACGTTAAAAATGCCTGTTTTAATTGAAATCTTTATGACCAAAGTATAAATAAAAGTGAATATGGGGGAGAAACGCACAGAGTCATCATAAATTACCACATAAGCAGTTCTTGTGATAGATTACCTCAGTTTTACAGATAAAAACATTTTGAGTAAGGTCAGTGAAAAATCATTCCTATTTAAATATTCAACTGACCTAAATTGTCCAAACTTCTGAAGTTCCATCATCTTACAAAACATGCAATAATTATTTAAATACTAATTTAAATTATACTTCAGATGTAATTTTATTCCAGGCATTAACAGAGACCATTTCAAAAACCGATAATCAGAAAAACAAGACATTCATCTGTAGCTTTCTGCTCCCTTAACATAAATTTTGTAGGGAGAAAAAATAATGATTCTAGGTTTGTTTACTCAGACTCTGAGGAAAAATTGTGATATAAATTAATAACTTGGTTTGGTGATGAAAACACAGTTAATTACAGAAGGGATTTTCCCTAGATTTGAATAAGAGCAATTTGAGGAAAGATTTAAAAAACATGTATTTAAAGAAGTTTTACAATTTTTAATCCCTTAGAACTTCTAGTGTGCATAATTATTTTAGTAATACTGTTTTTATATATCTCATACCATTGAATTAACACATAAACAAATTAAGCCAAACCAGGCTAGATCTCTGTTACAAGTGTCTGCAATGTAAAGGTTGTGAAGGTTTGACTTAATCTATATTCAGTATTGTTGTTAACTTTTATTAGCGGTTGTATCTGCTGACTGCTGACTTCAACATGCCATTTTAAAATTACTGCAATCAATACAAATGTTTCCAAGTAACTTTTATAGTGTTTTGCTTTGGTTTTGCTGTCATAGCAAAACCTGTGCAACTGTGCAAGTGAGGTGGAGTACATTTATGTAACTAATCAATTTTAGAGTTGAGAATCAGAAATATCCTCTGATAGCAACAGGACTTAATGCGAGAATAGTTCAAAAGAAAGAAGAAGAAAAAAAAACTACTATAAACCATCTTCTTTTCTTCAACTGGAATTTTCTCTGTTGCAATTACATAAATATGCAACCAGGGTGGCTTCTTAAACATACATCTATAATTTTCTATACTTATCTGTTTAATTCATTTCTGTGAATTGTTACAATCTATGCTTTTTCTTAAAAAATACTGTTAACAAAGATGAAAAAATTCCTACTGACAAAATAAGTATGTTTCATTTACGACAAAAATGGGTTGAAGTATAAAGCCCACTGCTATGCTTTAAAGCAAATCAGCAGCTGCATTTTCTCTTCCGTCCACCAATTGTGCACGAAATGAGACTTTCAGCACTTTTCTAGTTCCCTTCTTAGCCCTAGAGGAACCTGGCAAATCTGTGATTTTTCAAACAGCCTCTTTATCAACGCTTCCATTTCGTAAAGTTCATTTTCTTTGTGACTGGGTTTGAATGCAAAAGAAGTCTCAAGAGCTTCAGATAACACTTACCCTATAATATATGAGAAGATACTCACTTTTGTGATTTAAGAAGTAGGGTTACCACCATCATTTCTAAGTAATACCATAAAAGTATTACAATGCCAACAATATATTAAATTAACAATAGTAAATTTATTTTTTATGAACTGAATACTGTCCATTCTACTTGTATAAGTCTGCATTATATGTTATAAATACTCCAAAGCAATGACTGAAATCACAGTTTTTTTGCTACTGGTTCTGTATTTTTTCTAACCACGGTAACAAACAGAACTGTCAGTTTGGATCTAACTTGTATACTGTTTCAAGACTGACTGTGAAATTGAGATATACCTCGAAAAAATGCCAGACTGCCATGGCTTTGACATGGGAAATAGTATAAGAAAAAACAAGTGAAAAAATGTGTGGTGAAATATAGGGAGGGTTGTTTGATTTTATTTTAGTTCATACATATTTGAAACCATTATCTATCTATACGTACATTCACCATAAAAGTAATTCACACTAGTAAAGACACAGATTAAAAGCATTAAGCCAAAGTTCAAACCCACATCTCACAACTGTACCGTAATATAACATTACAGCAGGTAGAGAAAGCCTTTCCTTCAACAGTAAAGGTGGACTACTATGAAGAAAATAATGAAAGATTCCAGAGATTGGAATGAGAGCAACAAAACAGTTCTGATCATGTACTTGAACACTCACTTCAGTGAAAAGCATCCTGAATTCCCACTGTTTCATACAGGACAACTTCTGTACTACATCTGATTCAAATTTCCCAATTTTCAACCCAGGGCATTCTATGATGTTGATGGTACATAACCTACATATTTACTGTATTATGTACATTTCATGAATCCAACTCCTTGTCCTTCTCTATGAAAACTGAGTACACAATTGAATCTGTATCAGGGCTTGTGGTAGAAACATCCCTTTCCACTCCTTAAAATTATTTTTTTCTAATTGTGGTATGATATTCAGGAGGCAGATAATAAGTGAACATTCGAAAAATACATAGTTTTTAGAGTAACTTCAGAACAAAATGTATTCTGATCATTATAGATACTAACATAAATGCTGAGGGGTAGACATCAGAAAATGGCGTGATTGTGCAATTTGGAAATAAAATAGAAATATCTATTACTTTGATTGAATGGCAGAAATGAACTGAAATAATGATTTAACTAAGTCATTATTCCCCTGGAAAACCACTATCAATCTGTGACTGTGTTCAGATTCTTTAGGCAAAATCTTTAGTTCCTATCACAGTGTATACAGTCTAAACACTATGCTTTGAAATACTAATGGCAATACCGCATAGACAATATTTCCTGTTTTTTAATATGAAAATACATGCCTGATATCTTAAAAGTTAAATTAAAAATAAAGAGATGTGTCAGTGGGAATGTCAATTACACTTATTATCAGCATAAAGAAAAAACCCTGATTAAAACATTGAAAAACAAAACAAAATAAAGCAAAACAAAACTGAAGGAGAACATTTAGTTTGGCCTGTGCATAAAAAAAAAAAAGGGGGAGGGGGTGAACAAATGTCTTGGGTTTATGAATTTATCATCACATCATAGGACCACAGAAGGCTATATGATCCCTTTCCAGCTTTGTAAATAATAGAATTATTCTGTGTGAGCAAGAGGGCTGTATCAAAAAGAAGAGAGAGAGTGAAACAGGAGTTTGATGGTACCAGAAACTGGAGAAAGGCACAAACCTAGGTCTGGTTACCACTGTAGGCAAAAAAAAAGATTTAATTGTTAATGCTCATAGGTGGTATATAATTGCATACATGTAAATAGGAGGGTGAATGTCTGAACCTTCTGTAGGTAGCAGAAATTTACTACCTGCTGTGAGCAACTGGTGCCAGATGGTTGTAAACTTTGATAACTACTGTCCTAAAAAAAAGTAGCACAATTCTGAATTCCCCAATTAAAAAAGAGGCACAGCACGTAACCACCAATGAGGAAGAGCACTATGTTGTTCTTCTGGACATAATTTTAGTGAGAAAAAAAAAAAGAAAAAATAGTGAATAACCAGCTCTAGAAAGAAAACTTCCTGAAAAGAAGTGGATACAGAAAGAAAAAAAGATTGGAGAGGAAATTGCTATAATCCTGACTGGCAGAAACATCTTGCAAGTGGGAGAAGATCCTGGCAATCAAAGAGCTAAGTGAAGGTGATTCCTGGTCAGTGCCCAGAGACACTGGGAGGTAGTGTCTGGGACTGGTAGCTGTAGGCAGCTGCATATCATGAACTGATAAGTCTTTGTGCCGAACATCCTGGGCATCAGGGATCTCTCAGCAAAGAATCTAAGTCAAGACCTAGTGAATGCAGCATGGAAGGGGAGAAAGCATGCTAAATAACTATACAAGGGAAAAGAAGTAATCTTGGTGGTTCTTAAAGTGCAATACCAATATTCCCCAAAGGATATCTTTCATTCTACATCACCCTTGACAGCTATGCAGGAAGGTTTGGACTAGGGAAAAAAAGCAAACCACAAAAAGGATAAAAGAGAAATTTTGCTAGTCTGTAGATGTAAACCTGCTGAGTTCAAGAATATTCTGCTTTCAAATTTTTGCCTTTTCAGTCTGCATTATTATTATTAAATACATGAAGTACCACATGGAAGGTATGGTGAAGATTTATAAAAGGGTTACCAGCTTCATGAGGTTCATAATGTTTATAAAATTGAGCACGATAACAAATCTGAATTTAATCTGATTTAATTAAGTATAGTGGAGAGAATGGCAGAAGAGATTGATGGTCAAAAAAAAAGCTGTCTCTGTTATGGGAGTTGAAGAGTGCCCCAGAAAAAAAGTGTATGATGCTTTCCAAATCACTAAATAAACATAGGTCATTCCTTTGGTGTCTTTAACTTTCTTGTTGTCTAACTAAACTTCCTGGAATCTGTTCTGTTGGCTGCTTCAGTTATAGCTGAAGTTAGTGGGAGATATGTTTGAATAGACAGAACTAGCATACAAAGCTTAATTTAGTCTATAAATAAAGAATTAACAGTTGTCTGAAGCTGGTCATGCAATAGAAACATTGGAATTGAATCCTTTCATATTTCCACTCTCTTTCTGATGGGGATGACACCATTCCTAGTATCACAGGGTGCTAAAAAGCCTTCTGTGATGTATTTTTACATGATAGTGAAATCAGAAGAAAAAAATGTGTGAGGAAATGGATAGTTCTCAATAGGGATCTGAGTTGTTAGTCTCTTGTAAATAACAAATTGGACCACACATGCTGAACAATGAACAAAAACAAATTATTGAGCAGCTGCTCATTAAGTAAGCATCATCCACTCTGTATTGTAAATGAAACAGAAGTCCCTTGGAAAGAAAAATTCATTCAACTGAATTGACATTGTAATTCACACAAATTCAAAGCTTTCATAGAAGTCTGCTGAATTAATAGCAGCCAGGTAACTCACTTCCAGCATTTCCTAGTCTTCAGATAAATGAATTTGCATTTTTAATATAGTAATGTAACATTGCATATTTAATTTGTGTTGCACCTTAATTTACGTGTATTTGTGTACTAAGTGTAAATAGCAGTTGATAGATGAATAGGTTGTAAATACAGAGAAATTATTATCTGATGATATTTCAATCCCTGTCTTTTATGTTAATCCGATTTTCTACAAAAGCTGAGCTCACTTCTCCTTTTCTTCTTCTGTATATTTCAGCGAATGAACTCCACTTTAGTGGAAAATACAAAGTGAATGCTTGGATTTGGGGATAAGTGTACTTGTGATTTCTCTTCCACCTCTACCAAAAAAAAAAAAAAAAAAAAGACATCACAGGGGAAATGATGGAAAGGGTGCCTGCTGTAGCTTAATATAAATCTATCCTCTTCATGCTGAACACAGAAAAACACATTTGTTTTATGCAAATATTTTTCCAGTCTTAAATTCTGCAACAGATCTCTTATAAAATGACAATACAATAAGCCTAGTTACTTCAGATTAAACAGATTTTATTTCAAATTGGACTATGGCATGAAGCATTCATTATCATTATAAAACATATTATTCTATTCATTATAAGTCATTCTACAGTTGTTTCAGATCTTGTAATTATTCTCTTTGGAATACAGCAAAGTATTATGTATGGACCCTTCAGTCAAATCACAGCTCTAAGATAGATATTAATGAATTTATTCAGTATCCTCCTGTGCCAAGATATTGCACTATAGTATTTTAAATATCTTACGTTCAGTCACAAGGCCATAATATCAGGGCACTCGGCAGAGATCTAGGTCATACTTAAAGGGTGAAAAATCAAAGACATGGAAGAATTTTTTGTCTTAAATTAATCCTTCTATTTAACTGAGATAAATAGAATTATCTCTATGTCAATAGACTTTTAGTTAAATGGTTAAATACATTTGTTTAAATTAAAAAAAAAAAAGAGAAGAGAAAAAAAATCAGTTTTGCCTGACATGACCTCTTACTTTGCTCTCATGTCAGTTCTATTCACTCCTAACAGCTTTGTAAGTTTATATAAAGTACATGTAAAAACTCTTCAAACTAAACATAACCTTGTCTTCCTGTGAGCTGATTTTAAACTGCAGCTGAATGTCACGGCAGGTCAGCATTAGTTTTTTATTTGAGTGTATGTGATTAAAATACTTTGTGATTCAACTTTTCAAAAATTTCTAAACATATAAACTTGATAGAAGTGAAAAGATGCAGCCTGATACTTAGGTAAGAAGTCAAGCAAGGATAGAATAAACTTCTTTTAATCGAGACATCCTCATTTAAACATATTGTACATTTTCAGTCACTTGCTAAGGCTTGTTTAGTTTGCTGCTAGTCAGGAAAGGTCAATTGGTGTAACCCAAACATAAAGACTTTTTCTTTCACTGTGAACAAGCCGTTTATAAACATTAAACCTGCTGTATAGAAAGATATATCAACACTGGTAAGCTATAATTCAGTTGACACTAGTCTAGTAAGGATTTATATTTCTCCTACTCCACCATATTTGCTCAAGTTTATCTGAGAAGTTTCTGCCCACCTGTTTCCACGCATCTCATGGCATACCTGAACCTATCTAAATGCTCATATCTTAAGAGGCCCTTTTTGGATTTTAAGACCTCTGATTCAATGGTTCTCCTTCCTCTCATCTATTTTTGTAGCCTGTAGAACAGTGAATTGCAGGGCAGCAGTCTCAACTCCACTGGTGACCCTTTCTATATTCTTTCTTTCTTTCTGTAGCTATTTTCATTAAAGGATATGATCTCTCTAACTCAGGGATGTCAAAACCTCCATCAAAGTACCTAGCAACTATGTTTCTGTCTACTGAAGAAGGAGTTTCCACTGATTTTGGACCAAGAACAGAATTACATGGGTCCTGATAAACAAAACTGTCGTTCATGAAACACCAGTTCTTTACTGTACACTAGTTCATTCCCTTCAGAGAGGGACAGATTATTTTTTTCCATAGATTTCTATAATTATATGTCATAGATTCGGTGGTTTGTAACATACACTTGATATATAGAAACGATTTATTTGCCATACTTAAAAATGTAATGACTAGTTTCTTTTATTTTTCCCTCCTTTTTTTTCTATTTTTTATTTTTATTTTTTGTTTTTAACAGTATATAATGTGGCATCTATTCTGAAAACATTTTTTTTTTACTGAGCTGTAAGTTTTTATCCCATCCCATTAAATTCAAATTTTTGGACAAAGTTTTCCATAACAAGTCTTCGATCTGAAAAATCCTTATAGCATCATAACAAGCACTGAGCAGAGCATGAAAATCTAAAATAAATGTGACTCTCACAAATTCACATGCAGTTGTTTTATATTCTATGATCTATTTGCAGGCTTCCCTTGCCATGCTTGTCATTAGCATACCTCCAGGGTAAGACAGTTGTCTTAATTTCTTCTGAGACATAATCGTTTTCTTCAGTGTCTGCTATGACACTGTGTTTTAGTTCTAGGAGAAAAACACTGCTGATAACATACTGATGTTCACTGATGTTTACTGTTGTACAGAGCTGAGACCACTCGCAGTGAAGGGCCTAAGGAGCTGGGAGGGAACAGAATTAGGACAGCTTACTGAAACTGACCAAAGGGATATTCTGTATCATATGATTTCATGCAGAGTTTTAAAGGAGGTGAGAGTTCATCCGTCTCTCTTGTGCTACTCAGGAGGCTAGCTAGGCATCAGCTGGGAGGGGATGAGCAATTACTTGTGCATCATTTGTTATGTACATTTATATATATATGCATACATAAATATATAAAGTATATTAATATATATAATCATACATATATATATATATATTCATAACTATTACGCTTTTCCTTTTCTTTATCTTAGTAAATAGTTTTATCTCAACCAACATGTTCTATTTTATTTTTTTCTCGATTCTCTCCCCAGTCCCACTAGGAAGAAAAGGAGTGAGTGTCATTGTTTTATGATTTTTGGCATTGGTATTCTACATCATAACATCATGTAGTGCATTTAGAGTTAAAGAGTTAATGCTTCAGCTCCATGGATCTTCAACAGTTCCAGGTATACCTGTCTCAGAAGAGAAGAACTCCATTCCCCAGAGGACTGTGCGATGCTTTGCATTTTTACGTGTTTACACTCAGAGAGAAAGATAAAAACTGTCTGCGGTCACGGGACACTCTCTTTCCTTTGGGATGGACTCAGTAGTGGGTGCTCGCTGCCGTCCACCTTCAGCGTTAGCGTAAGGCCTTCGGTTTATCGGACATTCTCTCTTGCTCATTTTATTTGATTTATTAGCTTCAATTCCAATTGTATTGTATTATATTGTGTTATTTTGCTTTCTGATATCTTATTTAGTAAATTAGCTTTCCTTCTCAGATCGTTGCCGCTGTTTTGCTTTATGCTCATCTTCCTTTTCCCTTTCCCCCTTCCCCCTTCCCCTCTCCTGTGGTCCCCGCACCAACTGTTGTGGAACCAGGCTGAACCTGCCCTTAAACTGTCGACAGTGAGAGAACAATTGTGCTCTGAATAGCTACCTGCTGAGTTAAACCACAACAATGCTCCACCACAGGCCTAAAGCCATACTTGAGCTTTAAAAGATTCTGGAAAAATTCACACTTTAAATCTCAGAAGGAATCGGTATTTAGGATGGTTCTTTTTCCTTCAGCATAGGAAAATTGAAACATTCTTCTGAAATATGAGTTCATCATTCAGTTCTGGATATGTAAAAAAAAAAAAAAAAAAACAAACAACCCAACAACAACAACAAAAAAAAAAAACATGCTCCAACCAATTAGTGAATATTATTAATGTAGAAATAATATTCTGGCCTACATTTTGCATTTTTCAGCAAGAAATCTCCTTCTGAAAGAAAGGGAACTGAAGAAATGAAGAAAAAATCTCCTCCATCTAGAAAAAAAGCTGATGTTAACATTCCATGGAATGTGAAAATGTGAGGCACACTGTTCAGTGCTAATACAGCTAGTCCCTCTATATGTCACCTGCTAAATCTTTGCAGGTACATTACCCCCATTTAGCCTCAATGTCATTTTTAGTGACATTAAATGGAAGGCAACTCCTTGAGATCTTTCCTAGTCTGTCCTTATCCTCTGTAGCATACTGTAGCTTTCTAATTCATATTAGCCAGGTTTTGGACCTTGCACATTTCTTGTGACTTTCTTCTGCTTGATCACACCAGCACTTACCCATGTAAACAAAGAACACACAGTGTGATGATTACGATAGCTCTTTATTTTAAAGTAAACAGATTGGAGGACATTAAAGTTTTATGTATCCCTGCCATCTGCTTTCTCTTCACACTGTACATATTACTGTACATATTGTACACAATTGATTTTATTTCCACTTCAGTAGCAAAAAGCTCTGTGGCACACCATCACGGGTTTGAATAATTCACACAAATGACTACTATGACTGCTCTATATATTGTATGTCTCATATTGCTTGTTTCTCACATGATTTCATCATTGAATTCATCACAGTTTATCTGAATTAAGATATTAAGAGGAAAATGAGAGTAGAAGAAAAGTTACTTTTTTTTAATTCCAGGAACAACTCCTTTATGTTCAAGAAAGAAGAGTATTAACTGCTGTGAAGTTTGTAGCAGGGGAATCGGAGCCATCAATTTTCTTTTACTCCCAGTTCTGCATGATTTCTAGCTCTTTTAAGTTACATTTACAGCATATTTATACATATTTTCTATACTGTTTAAGAATGGCAAATGAATACATGAGCAAGATACTGAATTGCAATGTTGAGCATAATATCCTATGTAAAGCCATCCAATGGGACAATTTAATAAGAGGCTATGTCAGACAACTTTTCTTGTACTGCTGTTCAGTCAATCAAAATGAATAAAATAAAAGAAAAAAATTAAATTAAAATAAAATAAAATAAAAGCAAAAACATTAAAGGGCAAGGAAATTATCCTATTAGCAATTAGCAGGTAGATTCGGTGTTAAGATAGCAAAATTGCCCAAAAGACCCAGTATTTCAGTGTTTGATATGGAAATATAGTCCACAATCCAGACTTTATTCAGTCTGGATTTTCAGCATGTAATTCCAGTGATTTCAGTGGAAGGATTTGTAAAACACAAAGGATAGTAATGCATTCATTTGACTGCCTCCATAAACCACGTGCACTTAAATAGGAGCTATTTTGCAGGGAATTTTCTGTTTGAACCTAATCAGCCTACCACAATATTCTCTATCAGTACAGTGATACTAATATTTTTTCTGATGGTACTGTGAATAACATCCATCTAGCATTGATAAAGTTCTCAGTATGTGATACAATCTAAATAATATGATATAAATATAATACAAATAATAAACATATAATTTACAGAAATTATTCAATTTATATATTTGTGTGTAGATATAATATAATATAATATAATATGATATGATATGATATGATATGATATGATATGATATAATAATATAATATAATATAATATAATATAATATAATATAATATAATATAATATAATATAATATAATATAATATAATATAATATAATCAAGTCTTTTAGTCTTTCACTTAAGTGCCCTGGGTAGTGTAGACACATGGAACAGCATTAATTGCAGTGAGTGTAACATTAGTCTTTCCTTGTACAAAAATTTCACATGTAGCCCTGCCAAGAAGGACTTAGGGTTCCTGCTAGATGAAAAAATTAACGTGAGTTAGCAGTGTGTGTTTGAAGCCTGGAAGGCCAATTGTACACTGAGCTGCATCAATAGAGGGGTGGCCAGCTGGGTGAGGGAAGGGAGGGAGAGGAGGGCCACATCTGGAGTACTGCATCCATGCCTGGGACCCCCAGTTCAGGAAAGATGTGGACCTTTTGGGGAGTGTTCAGAGGAGGACCGTGAAGATGATTAGAGAACTGGAGTACGTTTCCTACAAAGAGGCTCAGGGAGATGAGCTTGTACAGTTTGGAGAAGGCTCTGGGGAGACCTCATTGTGACATTTCAGTATTTAACTGGAGATTATAAACTTGAGAGAAATCAACATTTTATACAGGTAGATAATGATAGAACAAAAAAAAAAAGGTTTTAAACTAAAAGAGGGGAGATTTAATTTAGATGTCATGGAAATTTTTCACTGAGTGATGACTTGCTGCAACAGTCTGCCTGAAGAAATTGTAGATAGCTCCACCCCAGAGGTGTTCAGGTCCAATCTGGATGGGGCTCTGGGCAGCCTGATCTAGTGCTTGATCTAGTGGTTAGCAACCCAGCCTGAGGCAAGTTGGTTAGAACTAAATGATTTTTGTGTTCCCCTCCAACCCAAGTCATTCTGTGATTCTATGATTCTGTGATTCTATGATTAATTTTTTTTCAGTTTCAGAACATAAAATAAGAGTTAAATAAATATTATAAAATCAAAAGTCTAACAAATGAAAATACATAATTTCAATTTAATAGCAAGAGGTCCAGACCTTGGTTATGAAGGTCCACGGTCTGACTGTTAATTTTTCCCATGACTATATACATGTAACAATGTGCCCTTTAATCTGCTGGATGAATGCTTTCGAATCTTAATAAGTACATAATTTAAAGGTAAGATATCTAATTATTCTTCCTTTAAGACCTCTGGAATGTTAAGAAATAACTATGTCAATACATGAAAGCTGTTTCTATAAGTTGTGATGCATTTTTTTCCTGTAGCTAGATAGTGGAATTAATTGGAATTATCTACTCCACTTGAAAAATTAATCAGGTTAATAATTTTAACACGGTTTTATTAACTTGACATTTATAGGATCTCATTTGTAATCTACTGGAAAGAAAATTTAGCCCAATTTTGTTTCATCTTTTATGAGCCACCAGATTACTTTCCTTATACATTAATTATAATTAATACTTTTTAGATCATTATTCTATTACTTCTTCTCAATAAGATTATTTATACACTGATAAACTATTCAGATTCAATGTATGGATCTTTAGAAGAGCTGAACTGTATTCATGCCAAAAGATTGTGGCAGAGCTCACAATTCCTTTGAAATACATCTGAAAGTTTGGGTTTTGTACATGGTCCTATCCCAAAACTACAAGGCAAAGACTGCACATCTTTGACTGGAATCAAGGCAATGGAGATCAAAGGGTGAAGCATCATTAAACAGATTCAAATATATTTTTTATTCTAAGTCTATCATCATAGTGGGATTATCATGAAGAAAATTACTGTTAGAACAGTTTAGCATATAATCCATCATAACTACACTACCTATCACAAAGCTTCATTTCTGTTGTGTCTATTGGTTGTGGATCTTCTAATCAAAGGTTTTCCAAGTTGTGCCTGCAAGATATCTTTGACCTGAAACTATTAGTGAAGATATGTAGGTTGATTTATCTTGCATTTTCCAGTCCTAAAAGTCACTGTGACAAAAATTAAAAAAAATTAGTATCAAAAATATTAATTTAAAAATTTTCCATATAAAATATATAAATACTACAGAATAGGCCAAATGGTACTGGGAAAAAAAATAATAAATTCAAGTAATATATATAATTCAGTATATCAGCATTTTTTTCTGTAGTTTTTATTGTAACAGAAATAGGAATTAAATTAGAATACTGTACAATTTAGAACAAAATGGAAACAAACAAACAAACAGAAATTGATCAGAGGTCCACAAAGTGACCTAGTTTGCTTCAAAAAAATCAAAAGAATTATCTTATGGGAAGGAAGTGATGTACCATTCACCATAGAACATGTGTGAGATCTCATTGTCACCAGCAATGGAAACTTCTTTACAGTGGGTGCATAAGAATGCATGTAAGTGCATGTGGGATAACAAATGATGAACCTGCAACATTTGCAATAAGCTTTGGGTAACATACTGGTTATAACCTTCCTGAGTTATAAACGTTGCGCACACACACACACACACACACACACACACACACACACACACACACACACACAAATAAATAAAATAAATAAATAATAAAAAACTTATCCTAAACACTTTCAGGTGCAAAGATATTTTGAAATTAGGATTGTTTTGTTAATATTTATTATTTACTTTACATTTACAGTTGAATTTGAACAATGTCTTGTTTTAACTTTTTTGAGTGGTCTAACATTGCTGAATGCTAAGCATTTGGTGAGCTATGCTTAGCAAGTTAAACTTCCTAAACGTGGACAACAATCCCACTCATTTGGAAACATCAGTAAAATAGGATCTGTGGTGTTATTTGTGGAGTCACTAATATGGGGGAAGAAATATTGAGTAGAAGATACTTTTTAGGGGAGAATTACCTGTACTGATATGGTTCTTTCTTCTATAGGCCGTTTCTGATACAGAAGAGAATCAATTTTCGTCTTTCCATCTCCTCCATCCCAAGGAAAGCTAGTTAATGCCTGTGAGTATTTTTCCAAGTATATACAGAAATCTGTAATGCACAATGGTTGCACAGTTGTAAGGCATCAGATCACTATATAACTGCAGTGCAAATGGCACCATCAATGGCAATGCCTACTTTCTAAAGTGACCAATAATTAATGTTTCTGAGTCTTGCTGGCTGCACGATTCCTTTACTGAAGGGCAGTGTCCACAGTGCAGTCATCTCAAAATGAATTCCCTGGGGAATGAAATCTTCCACTCTCAGTGCAGTATTTTCCCTTAAAAGCAGTTCAGTGTGAGACAAGTGAGACAGTATCAGACTTTAAGCTGCTGGCTAAAAGCACACTAGTTCATGAATCAGAATATTCTGAGTTGAAAGGGATCCACAGTGGTCAATAAGTCCAACTCTGGATCCAGTAAGTCCAACGGGATCCACAGGTACAGTTTGACCTTTGTGCTGCCTGGACAAAAAAAGTTGGTGAGCAAGAGTATAGCTGTGTCCATTTTGTCTGCGTCTTTACAGATTTTTCATTTCAGTTGTCCACTCTGTGTTTGTGTTTGGATCTACATACATTGTTTCTGCCTTGGTGCCCAGGACTCCATGGATAAGGATGTTCTTCATCAGGCAGAAACCAGGGAGTCTAGAGAGTTCAGCTTAGAGAATATTTCATCAGCAGGAAGAGGAATGCTTGCCTGACCCTAACAGTGGTCACAGACATAAAGTAGTCAAAGTAAATGATAGAGCAGAGTGACCTGACCCCAGCCACAAACAGCCTCACTGTTCGTACTGCAGATGACTAACTGTCCTATTTTTACTCAGTCCTGTTTGCTAGCTCACTAAGCCATGGGCAGTGAACAGAAATTATTTTTTTCCTGTTTAAGCTACTGTCTATGAGTTCACCTGCTGGACTCAAGAATGTATAAATGAATATGTACTGACCTTGAATTTAAGTGACCAGTTTATTTAGATCTTATGAACAAGCTTGCAACATGAGACTTGAAATAATCCTGAGTTAGTCAGACAACAACAACATTCCACTGTCACCAAACTTAAACACCCAAAGCGTGGTGAAATGCCAAGCTTTTAAGCAGACCAGGAAGAGAGTACACATAAAAGCCTAGCATACTTAACTGAAGCAGATTTATTATCTCCTTGTGATCTCCAAACACCACAAATGAAAAAACCTTTGCCAGTTCTTTGAATTACACGCTGTAATTTGAAAATAATCTTGTCAGTTTCAATTACATTTTTTTAAAATTAAAGGACAACAGAGACAAAAACAAACAAACAAGCAAAACATATGTAAGCATTCAGTAGAAGTGTTTTTTGACTAAATCTTCTCTTCAGTCCTTGCCTGAATTAATTGCAGTTAGCTTTTCCTCCATATGTCCATATGTACCTTCTGCACTCAGCCCTGGTGAGGCCGCATCTTGAGTACTGTGATCAGGTTTACATCCCTCGCTACAAGAAAGACATTGAGACCCTGAAGTGTGTCCACAGAATGGCAATGAAGCTAGTGATGTCTGGAGCACGTCTTACAGGGAGAAACTAAGGGAACTGAGATTGTTCAGTCTGGAGAAGAGAAGGCTCAGGGGAGACCTTCTCATTCTCTACTTCTTGAAGGGAGGTTGCAGCAAAGTGAGGGTTGGCCTCTTCTCCCATGTAACTAGCAATAGGATTAGACGGAATGGCCTTAAGTTGCACCAGGGAAGATTCAGGTTGGATGTTAGGAGGGAATTCTTCTTGAAAGAGTTGTTAGGCGCTGGAACAGGCTGCCCAGAGAGGTGGTGGAGTCACCTTCCCTCGTAGTGTTCAAGAAGCATTTAGATGTTGTACTGAGGGACATGGTTTACTGGAAACTATCGATGACAGGTGAATGGTTGGTCTGGATGATTTTGGAGGTGTTTTCCAACCGTGGTGATTCTATGATTCTACGCTTCTATATTTTTCATTTAACAAGCACTCTGATCCAGTGAGTATTTGCATTCTTGTACGGTCAAATTATATAGAGAGTATTACTTCTGATGTTACTGGAACTCCTAGAAATTTTAGTCGCAGAGACAAATTGCTAGGAAATAGATCTCAGAACGATTTCTCACTTCTGTTTCTGTTAGCTGTTGGGGACATATAACATATGGAACACTGCATTCTTACTACCTTTGCCAGGAAATGGTGAATTTGCATGTTGTCCGGCAACATTGTCATTGGCTGCCTGGTCTCAAATTTGTGCACACATCATAGTTACAGAGTTTTATCCAGGGAATCCAAATGAACACCTACTATCTACAATCTTAACAGCATTTTGGCTCTAAAAATAGAGATAAGAACAAAAATATTAAGTTACTTGCTCAGAATGGAAGAATAAATCAGTGTTAAAAGCTGAGATTACTGACTTTCAAAGTCAGTTCTAATACACTAAAGAAATCTCTGTATAAATTTATACTTTCAGACTTTGATCTTTAGATGTTATGATAAATAAGTGATCAGATATATCTATCAGGATTCACTATATTTTGCTCACTTTTGCTTTGTGAACTTATTCACATTTTCATTTTCTAAATTAAGACAAAGAGTGCATCAGCAATAAGTAACCTGTCAATCAGAATAAATATAACAATAGTCTATGCTCCCATATTTGATCAAGTTGTGGAACAGAAAGTAGTCTTAAACTGAAGCCATCTACATGAGAAGCAGCACAGGATGATTCTTCTTGTCTTATATACAAGTTTATCTCATGCTCACCTCATACTCTCACTCTGGTCCTGCTCTGCTAATCCTGAAACATACAAAAATACAAACTAAACCAAGATTTAAGGTTATTTATAGATATCCTATTTGCAGACTACACAAGGACAATAATCCCCGTTACCTAAGAGCCTGTCCTAATCTTGTACAAGGCAAAAACAAAAACAAAATGCCTAAACATGCTTTCTCCTCTAATTCACTGCAATCTAATTAAGCAACTTTATGAATTTCAACCTTTATCATGACCATAAATGTAATATATAGCAGCTTGAGCATACATTTCAATGTATTTGAAGAGAATATTTGCAGTCTGTAGTAAAATATGTAATTGGATAAGGAGCACTTCTTAAAGTGTACCAGGGTCATATGTAAGAAACCTTGAAGTAAGTCATTAATCTAATTAATGTTCTCATACAGTTGATCACAGTCAGGTGACTGGAATTTGTCTTGTTTTAGAAGCATCATAAAGAAACATCTGTGAAGTACATCGAATCAACAACTAAAACTGGCTCACTTATTCACTTCTGTCTTCTTTGGACAATCCTACAATTACTTATTTGTTTGTCTGTTTGTTCATTTGTTTATTAAGGCCACTATCCTTCACTGCTTCTCCTCAGGTCAAAGCAGCAGAAACAGTACTGGTCAAACACAAATGCTTATTCTCTAGGGTCCCTCCTTGGTTGAACCATTCCCTGAAGTGTTCCTCCTTGGAGCCTGTGACACTTCCAGTCCATATCTTTCACTCTACAGTGGAACTCCCATTATCTTTCCTCCCCTGGCTTATTGACTTCACTTCTTGTGGCTATGAGCCAGAGCACACAGAGCAGGTAGGAGGAACATATGGTCCTTAGAATATTGGTCATGCCATAGTTACCCCCTTCACCCTACTCTAATCCCTGCAACCTGCCTAGTCTGGCACACATGATAAAATCTTCAGAGGCTAAAGATTCAGCTTAGCAAAGATCCATTTATTGGGTGTTTAAATGTGACTTAGAGGCCAGCAATCTCAAGACTTATGTTGTTTTTTGTGTTCTGCCTGTCAGATGCTCTAGCTTTTAAGATTATAGGCAGCTTCTTTTAAGAACCTCTTACTGTCTGACCAAACTAATCTGGGAATCTTTTGCCTGTATATTCTGTTCTTCAGGATTTAAATCTCAATCTTATTAGTTTCAGTTATTTATTTAACTATTTCAAAATATATGCATGAGTGTAAGATGGAAATATTTAAAGATAATTATGTACACTTTTTTTATCAAGCCAAAAAAAAATTGATTCCAAAAAAGCTATTTATGTCCATAAAGCTGGTAACTCATTCTTACTCTGCTAATACCTCCAAATTATAGCAAGTGAATTATAATTGTACCATTTTAATATCCACAAGTTGTATGTATTTTATATATTATTTCCGCTTTTATTTCACGCATTTTTCTGTAGTAAGTGCTTATAAACTATATAGTATTTATAAATCCAAAGTAATTTCAGTGTTTTTAAGTCTTCAATATATTCTCTCTCTGAATGGATACATCTGGAAAGTATTCTGTGGCTTAAATGAAGACTCTCTGAAGTTGTAGTCTGGAAGAGTTGGATAATACTGAAACAGACAAAATAATAGAAAGGCATTCTAGTTTTTGAGGAAGATTGTACATTTTTTTCCTTAGACTTAAGTTAAGGTTGAATATAATTCTTAAAGTGACAAATCAGAGAAATATTTAACCTTCAAAGAAGTGAAGTTTGTATTACAATATTCAGTCAGAAGATAAAGCTCACTTTTCAATGAATTTCTTCACACTTATAAAATTATATAAGTGTAATTTGTAGTAAAAGTAATAGCCTCCTGAAATCTTTTCATGTATTCTTCACAAATTACTAAATTTTAAAAGCAAAAGGTATAACAACTTTTGACTGTCAATTAACAGAACACATCTATGAAAGTATGTGTTTTACACAGTGCATACATGACATCTCCATTTCTAAAAACCCCAACTTCCCCAGCAGACACATAATAAATTGATCTATCTCTGATAGTGAAAGATGACTTAGCCTGGGTGTGAAAACAGGTTCTCTAAGTTCTGAGTTGTTTTTTAGGATGAGATTGAGCCTTAGATAAGTAAAGAAATCTCACCTTTCCCCCTCTGAAAATAGTTGATCAGTAAAAGCAAAACTAAAATGCTATCATTTGACATTAATCCAAACATCTGCAAGCTAGGATGCTTTCCTGAATAAAATACAGATTTTCTTTTAACATAAAATAAGGTACTGTCTGCAACATGAAGGTAGCCAATGTACCTTTTAAAGTGCTGCATAGAATAATATCTACTAATTAATTAAAGAGAAATATGTTGGGGAAGATAGTTTTAAAGAGGTGCCACAAAAACACTATTACTGCAATTCAAAGAAAGAAAAATGCTTTCTAAGTAGCAGTAAGTGGAAACAAAGATCAAGAAGCAAGGATAGATAACAATGTAATCCTGTTTCATTTGCTTTCATTATCTAGTAATCAATTGTAGCAAAATCCTATAGTATCAAGCAGAACTTCTTTAACTTAAAATTAAATTTATATAAACTTGTCATATCTAGCCCAGGCTTAGGAATTTTAACCTGTTAGAATTATTCCACCATCAACAATATAATGTCTATTCAAAATAATTGCTTCCTCGTTCTGTATTTCAGGAGCAATTATTTCTTTAAAAATACTCTGATAAGTCTGAAACTTGGAAATAATGTATGGTCCAGACTAGATAATTTTCTTCTTTAACATAAACTAACAAATATTACTTGCAAACTCATTAATTACATCTAATGATTTTTCTTCTCTGCCATGGTACATATTTTCATTCTACCATTATATTATCTGAGAACACAAATGATGCACTGAAGCATATCACCAAGCTTTCTGAAAATTCACTAATGCTGATGAACTGAAACTAAGTCAGGAAAATCTAGAAAAGTGAATAGAATTGTAGAACTGACAACCTGTAAAGACTAACTATACTACTGAATTGCCAAACTGAAATGAGTACAACACATTATTTTTTTTTAACACACTGACTATTTCAGCATTGCAAACATTACTCCTATCTGAGATTTCAATATGCATTTTTCATAAGAAGTAGGGCATGTAATTCATAGGAACTAGGGCAAATACACTGGATGTCGAAACTGCTGTCTTCTCTGGATGCTACCCACTGGTTTGAAAATCTTACACTCAGAGAGTAGAGCTTTCCCCATGGTAGTTTTCTCAGTAGGTGGCTTAATTAAACTTCAACACAGAGTACTGGCTTGTTGGGCTCAGGCTGCATGCTTGGCTTTTCCCAGAAGCTGTGGTAATTCCTGAAATGTCGAAACAGATTGTTTCAAGCAGGTCATAAAAACGTAACTTGTCAGTTTCTCTAAAGCTCCAGCTGCTGCACACAACTTTCTGCCCACCCTGAAGACAGACAATTGTTTCAGCTATTGTGTTAGCAGTGATGTATTCCTTACCCAGCTTTGAGGACGGCTGGTTATTTTACATGTTGGGAAAGAATATTTTCATTTATAATTTTAAGCAGTGGTATAACAAGTTCTGTTCAATATGACCTTTCAGTCTCTTTAAAAAAACTTCTAAACCATCATGATGAAATGCTCACCTAATCTAATAGAGCAGATGGACATCTTGTTTGCTTCAAACCGCTAAGTATCACACTTGTAAAATTTTTCCTCTGATGCTGATGTTATGTTTGGATATCATATTTATAAACTTTTCAGAAAATATTTAATCTCAGCTTTGGAAGCAAAATTGAAAGTTTGATTATTCAACTCCAAAAAACCAAGAGTAAAAGTGAAAGGTGTTATGTTGTGTGTATTTCATTCTCACAGGTTGCTACTGATAACAAATTTTTTTTGTTGTTGAAATGCTTTCAATTGTTTGAGTTCTAGGTAGCATGCAAGCTACAGTAGTTGTAACAGCTTTTAATCTTTTTGTCTTTCAAGGTCAGATATACTGGGTCCTAGAGACAAGGAAAAGAAGGCAGCAGATTATCTGAAAACTTCATACTGAAACAGCAAATTGATTATCTAAATATTTTTTTCCACAATTTAAGAATAAATATTTGAAGCAAAGGGATTTTGGAAGCAATTCCTTGTTTTTATTTCTCTCGTATTGAATAACTGCCTGAATGCATACTTCAGCTGCACTGATGTGACATGTAAGTATTTAGCTTCTGATGAAAATTTGGTAAAAGGAAATTGTTTATAACAAAAAAAACCGCTTTAATACCTGCAGTGTCTGTGGTAACATGTAGCAATACTGTGATTATGAATTCTTTTGATCAAAATGGATTCTGAGCATTAGATCAATACTGCATATAGAGTTCAAAGTCAGGAATAAACTTCCTGTATTAAAATTTGGTCTAAAATTACTGGAAAATGCTTTGAATAAAGCTGTGAGTAAAGTTTTCTAACAATCAATTAATTAATACCTTGGAGTTTAACATTTCTCCATTTCTAGGATGAACTTGTGGCAGAATATTTGTACACCTTTCTTTCTTTGTGCATGCTTTGTACTTAACACATTTAGGAGCCTTTTCAAAGTTAGCAGTAAGAAGGCAATCATGAAGCAAAAAACATTAGAGACCTTTGTTTTTAATTCCTTCAGAGTTGTGATTATTCAGAATTTCGCTTTAAAGTTTTGGCTATTAACTTGAGCTGATTGTGAAAATTTTCTATGCAAACAGAAGTATAATTACTTGTTATCAAATACTTTTCATAGCACAGAATTTGCTCATTGAAATTGCTCTAATAAAAATGAAAAAAGAAGTTATTACAGAATTAACATTTATTTTTCTGTTCATCAATTCCACCTCTCCAGATCACAGGCAAACTGCAGCTGTAGGTCACACATCATCTTTAATAAAAAATAAAATCTGTATTTCTCAAGTAGATAAAAATTTCACCTCCCTTTTTTTTTTAAAGTAAAGAGGAAAACAAACAGCTCCCCAAATCCGACAACTAACTAGAAGATCCTGCTTTTATACTGATCAAAACCTGGCCCAGCCTTGCAGACACAGCTCTACTCCTTTAAGTACTGAGCCCTCTCAAACTAAGGATGCTTGCTTACTGCAATACTGTCCTTGTTTAGTTTTCTGAGTCAGCAAAAACAAGTCTTGGTAGGACAGTTCAGAGTGTGCCTATTTTAAATCATTTGAGTCACTCTCTGGATGATCATGTGTGCCTACATAGACATAAGAAAAAACAAACAAACAAACAAACAACAACAACAACAAAACAACCAACAAGGGTTATGCATACCCCTAAAAGGTAAACTAAACAACAACAGGAAATGATATCTGATTCAGATACTAAGCTAGTGGGACTGCTTATGTCCATATTAAATACTGCTTGGCCTTGGCCTCACTTAAGCTTCAAATAGTGCCTAGGAAGCCAAATGCTACGTTCAATATTAGGTATAATACTATAATTATACTATAATGACAACTTTCTGAGTATTTTTGTCACTTAAATGAGCCAGCAGTACTACGAAGGCAGAGCTAAAGCCTGTCAGAGTGGACATTATAGCATGATGCCAGGGGTATATGAATGCCTAATAGCAAGGATTTATGTTCTCCCAAAAATGTAATTACTGATTATGGGTCTAAAGTATACCGGACATGAATTAAATAGTAATGACAAACACAAAAAGGATACAGAGCTGTTGGACTGGGTCAAGAGAAGGGCCATGAAGATTATCATAGAGCTGGAGAATCTCTCCTATGAAGAAAAGATGAGAGTTGGCCTTGTTAAGCTTGGGGAAGGTTCCATGGAAACCTTATGTCCTTCTGGTTCCCAAGGGAAGCTTATTAGCAGGAGGAAGACTAACTTTTACATAGTTTTATACTAATAAGACAAGAGGGAATGTATTTAAACAAAAAGAGGAGAGATTTAGATTAGATGTCAGGTGGAAACTTTTCTCAGTGATGAGTAGAGATGTGGCACAGTCATAGGTTGCGTAGAGAAACTGCAGATGCCCCAACCCAGGTGGCACTCAAGGTCAGGTTGGATGGGGTCCTGGGCAGCCTGATCTTGTGGGTGGCAACTATATGAATGGCAGCGGTGTTGGAACTAGATGAACTTTAAGATCCCTTCCAACCTAAGCCATTTTGTGATTCGATAATTCTATGAGTCTTTGATTCTATTACAACTATGAGTCTTTGCCTTGAGTCTTTGATTTCTCCCCATTTTGTTTTCTATAGGATGTGTAGCCATTTGGATAGTTTGTCTGGTAGAATGAGGTTTCTGAAGTTGAACATGATAAATGCTTCCCATATCTTTCTGTTATTCTTTTATTTTATTTTTTTTTTTTTTTTAATGTTTAATGATTATATGCTTTGCTCTGTCTTTGGTGAGAAATTGCTATCAGTTATCAACATTTTAAAACTGTCCAAAACATCCAAACAAGATAGATGTGCTACGTGGAGTGGGCAGATGTTTCATCTGTATTAATAATTCATCTCAGAAAAGTCCAAAATTCCTCTAGCAAAAATGTCACCCTTGGAAATTTACAGTTAGCAACAAACAAGCACAAAGTTTCAGTGGTTTTCAAAGTACTACAGTTGCATGTAAGGACCTACTGTTCACCAAGGTAAACCTATTGCAGGAAAAGTTACTCAGCACTGGAAGGCAGAAATGAAATTTGGTACTTGAACTGAAGTACCTGGTGGAAATTCTTTGTAAATTTTCTGTATCATCTGCTACATTAGCATATTATCATTTCTGTTCCTCCAGAATTAATTTATTTCAGGTGAGCTTCTAAATACATATCTACTGCACTGTTCTTGATGATCAAATATCAGTAATAATAAACAAAGCTATTAACCAGTTCAGGGTTAATAAACAAGTAAGTATACAAAGAACAAGCAATAACACAAAAAAAAAAAAAATTTTAGTCATGTCTGATAAAGAGGTTGAGTTTTCATTTCTGTAGTAAGAGAACAAAAGATAAAAATTAAAGGTATTTTATTTTGCCACCATGGGAAAAAGATGATAGAACAGAAATTGATATTTATTTATCCAGACTCTGAAATTTACTGCAGGATGAAGCAGGATTTACCTCAACAACATCCTATTGATGAGGTGTTGGATGTTCACCAGAAGAAATTCTCTCAAGCGCTCTGTGTTAGGTTGTGTTAGTGGAGCCAAAAGTGATTTTTTTGCTCTCCACCAAATCCCCACAAGCAAGAGCTGCTCACTGTTCTCACGCAGGTGCCGGAGAACAGTGATGATGTTGAACAAAACTAACAATAACATGTCTAAAAATACCAGACAACTTCAGTTAACATTCCTAATAACAAACTTAAGAAAAATTATGAGAGAAGCCAGTACATGCTGCCAGATGCTCTGCTCTCTCAAGAACTGATATTGGGCTTTAAACTCACTTTAACAATATCAGTTTTTCTGTTACTCAGATCTGCTCTAAAGGGAGGTGGAAAAAAATTTCTGGAAAGCCAGGGAGAAGAATCTTTGAAAGTCAAAATTCAGACTACATTTTAGAGCCTTTCAGTTCAATTTTATACTCTATTTTCAGTAACTTAAAGGCCTCCAACTTGTGCAGTTCACTGTGCTGGGATTTTTTCTTTCATGAGTAAGACTAAACCTTAGGTAAGGGCAAAATCTAGATGTGCTGCTTAGCCACCTGCTTTCACACAAAATCTGTTTCTGTTTTAGTAATCTATCCTCCTACTCAGTTCAAGGAAGAAAAATAACGTGTATCCAGTGATTTTGGTGTTTTACCAAACAGCAGCTGTTTCCTTTTAAAATTTCAGACTAGATTTAGTTGACTAAAGGAAGAAAGTGTTAAATAGGCTACTTCCTGGACAGTAGACTAAATTACAGGCTAGAACAACAAAGGCAGTCCAAGACTGTAACTTATAAACAGAAAATAAGAAACACATTCCATGATATTAACATGAGGAAAATCAAAAGAAGGACAGGGTGGTTGGCATAGTCAAGACATGAGGAATTCCATGCCTTTACTATGAGATGTGACAATAAAAGATAAAATCTAACATTTCTGAGAACTTGCACTTGCCAGAATGTATATGTCAGATTTGTAGAGATTTTTATTTTTCTTCATGCTCACTATGTAGGAATACAGCTTCAAACAAAGTGAAATAAAATCTGAACAGTTTGTTATGATGCCCTTTGCACCAATCACAATATCTTATTAATTCAAATCAGCTTTAAATTGTTAAATAATCATTACTTCCAACATAAGAAGACATGGTGTGTGTTTAGTCACAATTCAAAGAAGTTATATGGAAAATAAATCTCGACAGTGTTCAGCATACTAAAATCCATCTTGGTATTTCATTTTAAAATATTCTAATGATAGCTAACACTTCTTGATGAAGTCACAAAT
This sequence comes from Cyrtonyx montezumae, assembly GCF_038088225.1. Classification (NCBI taxonomy): domain Eukaryota; kingdom Metazoa; phylum Chordata; class Aves; order Galliformes; family Odontophoridae; genus Cyrtonyx; species Cyrtonyx montezumae. The sequence goes on along the minus strand of NW_027072034.1, from coordinate 142,933,045 downwards.
CTTTATTATTAACACTGTGAACTAGTCATATATGTATATAAAAACACATGGGATGTTCCTCATAATTCCTATGAGCCACTGCAGTTAGGATCTGCCACTTGTTTAGAACATTTTACTGGTCTATAATCATACCATACTATTTTCTTCTTCAGAAATCAGGAAAAATCTATGAAAATGTTAATAAATACATCAACATGAATATTTGCTTTTCTTTTTTTCTCTTTCAAAAAATACAAACAGAAGAAAAAAAAGCCACCAGCTACTATATGTAATTTCTTGCATATGCTGTTTATTTCCTTGAGAATTAAGTGGCATTCTAACTAAAAGATAGGATAGGATGAATCAGCAGTTTTTATAGTTCAGGATTTCACTTCTCCAGAATTTTCACTTCCAAGTATGATGTAAACTAAACTGATTGCTTTAGTTATTTTCCTTGGAACTCTACTTGGATTTAAACAGACACAGAAATAAAAAGATTGAGTGGTCCAAGAGTCATTAATAAGAAAAAAAAAATTAGCCATCAGTATGAAAGAACAATGGTGCAATTTTCATAACTTTTGTTTAAATTTTAATTCTATTCCATTAGGATTTAATATTATTTCTCTTTTTAGACATGCATCACCAAAGAATACTCCTGTAGAAAATATACATGTTACCAGACCCACAGGATAAGTAACTTTAACAAATAAATAATTATCTATTTCCCATACTAACATCAATCACTTTCTCTGCAATTAATCTAATTGAATTGTTCTCTATAAACTGTATAATGAAGTGTGTACAAAGACAGGAAAAAAATATTTATGGTAATGCTAAATGTGAAAAATAACAATACAAACAAACAAAAAAATCTTAAATAAATCCCATTTTTATTAAATAAAGACAACCTAACAAACAACAAACAAAAACAAACAAAAAATTATTTAGAAATTAAAATCAAACTTCCACATTCTGTTCTTTATTTTCCACTCCAACAAAGCTAGCAATGATTAAAAGTCTTCTATCACGTTAAATCACCCTAAAAAAGAATTTAGAATATGAAATGTATTACATGCTTTTATTTAAAGCCACAATGTTTTTTAAGACAAGTAAAAAGCACAAGAGGATGCTGAGGGAAGGATACAGATTTTAGAACAGTGATGTAATGTAATAATAGCAGTGAATAAAATAATATGAGGAAAAGATAACAATATAGATGTTTCTCTATTGTAAAAATTTTATAAATGGAAGAGGGAGCTAGAAGAAAGAAGAAAAGCCAATCAAAAGCTAAAACTTATGTCACTACCAAAAAGAGGAATCAAGGTCTTCACTGGTGCTCCATTTAGTGGCAATTTCCCTATGTTTGGTTTTCAAAGAGAAGGCAGTCTGGTACTTGATTTAGACTGTCCAAATGAGAAGCTCTCAGAAGCAAAGGTCTCCTTCTGAAAGAAACCTCAGTGTGGCAAAGGATATTCGTATGAGGTTTTATGAAGTACACAGAATGAAGGAACACAGGTGACATGGGCAGATGCTATATGACAACAGATTAGTGTTTAATTAACCAGAATAACAAAGGTTATTTGGAACACTCACTATTTATGATCCAACCAATAATAATAGTTGAAACAAAGAAAGAAGGCAGCAAGTCTGTTTCACAGGCAATAATTACAATCAGCAGAAGCTCTCTCTCTATTGTGTCAGGAAAGCGCGCTCAAAAACATCCTTTTTTTTTTATGTTTCATTTGTCTTCTAAAAATGTTTTATGCATTATTAAGGATAGATATGTTGTTACTGCTCTTTTGTATTATATTTTGTATTTAAATGTAAGACTTGAAAGTGATGATAATACTTTATTAGGTCAATAAGGACTGGATTTTAACAAAAGGGAGAGAGGAAGATATTTTATGGAAATAATAGTGTTTTGTAGTATCTGATGGACTTTTATTCCTATTATTTTTAGTGCAGTGTGAGTTATTCTTAGTTATTAAAAACAAGATACACTTTTTTTTTCTTACCTTAGCTATAAATAAATAAGTAAATAAATGAAGTGGAATGTTTATAACTGTCACTTTCTTACGAATTGCCAATAAATCACTGCCCACCACAGGTAATAGTAAATATCTATTCATCTAAACATATTGATTCTCATATAGAGAAGTTTTAAGAAGACATATAGGTTCAGTGCCTAGGCCAACACATATGCTGGGAATAGATTCTCGTCTTCATGTTCCAACTTTCCATTTCAAAAAAGAAAAACCCTTGGTCAATAAATGACTATGCATCTCTGTGTTTACATATGTAATTCTAAACCCTCTTTTAACGTGGAATAAGAAAGTGGTCTATCTCAGTAGCTGTTGCACTGAAATCATTTATCTGTCACTGATACAATTTAACAATTAAATTTATGATAATGATAACAATTAATTGTTAATCAAGTATAGTATTTTTTAATTCCTTTGCAAGAAACTTTAACTAGAAAGTTTTGAAAGCCTGGCCATGCATAGTTTCTCTTAATATCTCTAGAAGTGTGCCTTTGCTAATTATAACACTAAGATCAGGTGTCCTGAAAGAAGAAATGTCAAACACTAACCTAATCTGTTTGAAATCTCTTTTCTAAAACTATTAGATCTATTGAGCAATATATAGCTAGTTTATTTATTGTAAACAAGGACCATTCCTAGGCTGTTTTTAATTGGTACCGTACTTTCATTGGCCATTATTAACTGCATTCTTTTGTCATAGGAAAAACATTTTGATGCTGCCAAAATGCAAGAGTACCAAGAGTAAAACCAATAGTACAACAACTGAGAGGAAGTTACACCTGGAGTAAAATTTTTAACATGGATATTAGGGGTAGCATGCTTTCATCCTCTTATGTTCATTTGTGCCTTAGTCACTGCAATCGTCAAATGCTGCTTTTTTAATGCTAGGGAAACTCTAGATTCTAGCTTCCCAACTTTGTCACAGTGAACCTCTCCAATTCATGGCTCAGAGATACCTTTTCATCCACCCACGATCAGTTAGTAGATAAAAAATAAAAGTCGGGTAATATTTGCAGCCCAGAGGGTCCTAACTCAGTCTTAAGCTTTTACTCTTCCTGGTTTGTTTTGACGGCAGGGCAGGGTCACGTGCTTTGCGTGTTATGTCTGGCTGCCCTGGAAGCAGGTCAGGGCAAGCACACTGCAGGGGACACGGCTACGCCTCTCATCTCCCGTTCAAGGGCATCAGCCCAGCTCCCTGCAAATTGAAACCAGAAGAAAAAAATATGCAATGCATGAAGAATTCTCAGAGCTCAAAATATTTAGACTGCTGAGAAGGAAAGCAAACATCTGTAAAAAGAAAGAGCTCCTAAACATGTTAATGGAAAAAAATGGTTAATGGAAAAAAAAATCACCTTTGTCTTTCATATTTCTCTAATTTTTCTTAGACTAGGGTTTTCCTCAGGTACACATGTTCCATTTTAGACTTCCTTTTATATACACATATAAAATCTACTTTGAACAACAGCAAAAAAAAAAAAAAAAAAAAAAAAACACTTAAATATACTTTCCCTTCTGCAAAACATTATCTCTGTAAATGACGGATGCTGCTGAAAATCTCTTTTTCTTCCATGAAGTACATGAGTAGAAATGACTGCCAAAAAGTCACATTTCTCCTTTTAGTGCTGCAAATTTTGAATAATATTAAGTTTTTCAACATGTTAAGCATTCACATATAATGATATAAAACTGTGTAGTGGGAAATTCTTTTATTGTATTTCTGATCTGGATTCAAAGGCAGTTTGGAGAACTAGACTACAAAGGCAATTGTTTATGTCCTCTAATTAAAAAAAATAAATCTCATCATTCAAGATAAGCTTTAAGAATGGGTAAGAATCCTTCAGGGAAAAAAAAAAGAAAAAGAATGACATAAAAAAATCACATATTAAAAGTCATTAAATAATTAAATAATAAAGAAAATATTTTCAAGTTGATAAAAAGAGTAGATCATGCTATTGTTACAACTTATTTATAGTACGAGAACTTGTTTTAAAATTCCATTTTTATGAGAGTCTTTTCTAGTATTGGTATGAATTGAATTTATAATGAAAAACTGCACTGAACACAAGAAAATATTTAGTCTTAATAAATTGAATTAATTTGAAAACTCAGAATCTGTCATCACTAAGAACAATTATATTAGTTTTTTTATTGTGCCTGTAACTTTATAATATGAGTCAGCTCATTCTGTAAGGAACCAAAGAAAGTGAATAAGAATATTATAATCTGGATAATAGGATGAAATGTTACATGGAAATACGTATCTAAATTCAAGGCTACTGCAAAAACTTTACGTCATAACGATCAGGTCCAAACCTTTATGAACTGAATGGGAAAACTCAATAATACAATTTGGATTGGATGCTCACTTGTCATGGCATAAATTCTAGCAAACAACTAAAATAACTTTCACCCTACAACCCTGAATTCTATCATTTAACTTGGCTTTGGTCATTCAAAAGTGTTACTGAAATAATGTGGGTTTAAATTGCTAAAATTCATGAAGACGTTTAGCTGGTTGGAAAATGATTTCTATACAGAGTTAGTTATTTGATTCACGATAAAGAATTATAGCTGTCATTCCTAATGGAGCAGATGTAGTATTATATATTTTCCTTATGGTCTGATGATTTTCTGTCATCTGGGAGTTCTTTAATACTCTTGTCAGTAATGAGCCAAATTCAGGTGGCAGGGAAATTACAGCTTACTTTTCTCCAGAGGAGATAGTCTTTATTCTATTATTTGTTTTCCTAATTGTGCATGCTTTTCCTATGTTTCATGTGTTGTTAATTGCTTTTCTGAGCCCTCTGTTATCAAGTGAATGATTAAAACAGTAAATTTTGTCATCTTTAAGATCTGCTTATAAAAATTTACAGTTATAAATATGGAGCTGAATTCTCTCTCTGGTCTTCATGGTAAGTTTTAAAGTCTTTGCTTTGAACCCAGTTAGAAATTAGAACAGAATGCTCATAATATCATATAATAGCAATGAAAATCTCTTCAATGTCTAATGAAAAGGTGGCTATGCCAGGGGAAACAAAACAAAACAAAAGACATAAATAACTTCACGTAATTATTTTTTATTTTGGCACCCAAAACCAACAAAGTCTATACTCATAAAGGATTAAATGCATAAGTGACAATTTAATACTAGGCCATTTACAGACTAGTTCTAGGCTTGTTGACATGCTCTGTATTTTTAACATGTATCTTCCTAACATGCCATGGAGACTACAGTATATGGATTAAAAAATAAATAAAAATAGAGAGATGTAAAAACTGGTGCAAGATAGTCACCTGATCCTGAACTGGAATGGAGATTCCTCCATCCAAACACACAGAAAATAGGGGCACCCTATTCTCAAGTTTTAACCAGCTCTCTACCTTTGTGTATACTTCAGGGACACAGTGAAAGCTGAGAACACATGTGGGTTTATCTGCTGATGTGAGTCTGAAGTAGTCAGGCCTTTGTCACATGCCTGTCATAGACATGCTGTATGAAGTGAGTTCAGGTTTTTAATCAATTAATGTCATAATTATATCCTGTTGTAGAGCAGATTATATTGTCAATTGGCAGTATTTGTACTGTGCTATCCTTTACTAATGTTACTTCTATCAAATGGGAACTTGCTAAAAAAAGAGAACAAAAATGAAATAACGATCATGTCTCTCTTTCTGCTAAATACACTTTTTAATCTTTTAGCTGATATCTCTGAAATCATGCTCGTAGAACAATGTTTTGAAATATGTCCAAAAAATAAAACATAAAATTAGAATTTAGATCATAGCTTTCCCATCTACATAAAATAAAAACAAAATATTCACAAAGTACATACATACTTTATGTGTATTCCCAAAATAAAAATATGAGAGCAATACAACTGACAGTTATATTTGTATTATTGTGAATTTTTAATACAGGATAGCTCAGTTATGTCTTTTATTTAAAAGAAGTAATAAAATAATATCAGGTTTTATTTGCAGACTAACAATGGTTAACTTAAAAAAATGCTTTCTGAATTTCAAAATAATAATTTCTAGGATTCTGTTATTGTAGTAATTGATGCAGACTCAGAGACTATAGTGAAGTCTCTGTTAATTAAAGTGATGTTTGGATGTTATTTTTACATTTTTTGGACATCTAGTCCAATGTTTTGCAAATATATGCATTCTTGTCTTTTATTTCTGTGACTAGAAAATTAACAGCAAACTTCAAATTTCAGTACTAACTTTGGTACTAGAGTTCCTCTTCTGCCTTCAGGGGAATCATATCTTTTTAACATGGTAGTTGTATAATAAAGACATTAGCATTTCTGATGTCCAGTGATATGGTATCTAAGAATAAAAACTTACAGAAGTATAACATTGAAAACCACATCAGTTTAACTAAAATTCTGGGGAGTATGTCTACTCATACTTAATTTGCTCAGACAGCTTCAAAACATACAACAGAAGTCTACCATGGTACAATCTGTTATCTTGACAGAATTTTTCCTAGCATACATTTAAATCCCTTCATATATGAAAAACATGTTCACTACAGCTAGAACTCTAGAGATTTTTCCTTAGTTATAACTGTTTATTTTTTCTGTCGTTATTCTACCTCAACCTTTTCTCCTCTGTGATCATCTTGTGCTTACGAGGTGCATTATATATCTTTTTCTAAACTTTTTATCCTTAGCTAAAAGACTATCCAGTGTCTCATTGTTTGTTCGTTTCTTTGTTTGTTTGTTTTTCCATTTATTTATTTATTTATTTATTTATGTTATAGTGGGAGAACTGAATACTTGGAGAGGTATGACCCCCATATTTGCTGATCTAGCAGATGGCTAGCGTTATAACCTCTTATTAAAAATAATAATGAAAATAAAATAAAATGATCTTACTGATCAAAAATCAACATGCTGAAATGACTTTATCTCAACGTATTCCACTGACATTATTCTTTTTTATGTGTGTGCATGTGTTCCTTATATACTTCTCCAACTCTGTAATGTTATGTTTGCCTTTTTTCAGTATTAGCTTTTCACTCCCTGAAACTAGTATTTTGATTTATCCATAGACACACACACACATTAAAATTCCACAAAACTTAGAGACATAGGGTAGACAAGTACACTGAAAGTTCATATAATCTATTCTTCTGCCTCAATACAGGATCATTTTAGGTCATGGAGACAGCTGTTTGTGTAATTGCCAACAATAAAGGCTAGCAGTTTACTCCAGCTGCTCTGCAGTCTTCTGGAATGTTTCACTATCAGTAACATTAAAGCTTTTCCTCATGACTAGCCTGTGTATAGACTTGGTGATGTGGCATAAACAAGAGTGAAGCACTCACTGAACGTGCATGGGAGATGGTTATCTAATTTCCTCGTATCACATGTTTTTAACTTCTATATTTGTAGTCAGAATGATGTTTGTATTTTGACAAATTTTAACAAAGACTAGATAATAATCTGCTTTTGTTCTTGACCAAAGACATACTTTAACTGCTTGATTTCACCTAGAACATTAAAAGTTACCATAAATAGCTGTGAAAACAAACTTTCTCCATTAGAATGCAAAGTAGAAGATATTAAGAGCTTCCGATAGAGACAAGATAGAGCAATGGTTTTCTTTTATAATGCTTGGAACAGAAAGCAGACACTTGTTCGTTATAATATGCCAAAAAGTCTTTTGGTGACAGTCTCAGAATGTAAGAGGTGTCAAATTAGCTGTGGGAGGTCTAACTACAAAATTACAGTGAAATAATCATGAGGTGTAATAGAGACATTCCTCACAGGATCAGAATGCTACATTAATTAGCTCTATTTGTCTCCAGACTATTTTTGTTCTGAATACGTATTTACATCCTATTGTGCTGCTGCCTTTTAACAAGTGACCCACCCATCCTCATCATCTAATCTGAATAAATTTGCTGCCATATAACGTATGCAGAGGCAGCACAGAATCTTGATATCAACCACTGCATTTTTTTCCATATGTCATATTCATTATTTAAATTACTTGAAGTTGTAACAAAACCCTGCAAATAGTTTATCCAGTGCAAGGAATTTCATATTATCTGTATATAATTATAATAGAAACACTGTGTTGATTCTCAATTTTTATATAGATATTGGATTTGCATGCCTTTCAAGATTGAATATTAACAATTCCAACAGTCATTTACACTCAGTATCAAATGTTTTTACAGACATTTCTGCTCTGTTTGACTTCCTAAGATTTTTATTTCTGTCATACACTATGCACCAGTTTTTTTACCTTGTTGTTAAAAACCAGACAGACAATGCAACTAGATTCCTCTTCTTTGCTATCACAATTCTTACAGTAATTAGAAATATAGAATCATTCAAAAAGATCATGTCCAATGATCAACTCATCATCAGCATCATTCCCAATAAACCATTTCCTTAATTGTCACATCTACATGCTTCTTGAACACCTCCAGGGATGGTGACTCCACCACTTTTAAGTGGTTATCCAGTCTGGATAAAGACTCTTGTTTAGATTTGATCTAGCCAAACAGGATTTTCAAGATTTCCAGTTTCTATTGTAGTACAAATAAATGTTAGGGGAAAAGGAATCATCACTGAGTACAAGGAACAGAGTTGTAATTGTAGACATGAAAATAATTTCTTGGAAATCAGTGATTCTTTAAGAATCTTAGAGGTCCATGAGTTAATCAACTTATCAAGAGCCCTCATTAGTACTGTGGAAACAAAAAAAAATGTAATACAATTGGAATGCATAAGCAAGGCAATAATGAGAAGAAAATGTCCAACATCTGAAACTTTTTTGCAGACTCTCTTTATATTAATGGGATGTGATTCATGTTGTCTTAACACAGACAATTTAAAATAAGCTAAATGAGTCATGCCCTGAAAGTGTCTGTTTCTCTCAGTTCTCTGTCTACAAAGGAACCCTGACTATCTGTTACAGATGTCTGTGGAGAAGATATCTAAATGCGTGAGATGAATCCTTTGGGAGAGATTCTTTTGCTCCTCTAATATATATGGGGAGGAAAGGATAGTTAGTGTTCACATTTTGAAGGAACGCTGTAAAAACAGAGAAAGAAAATGTTCCTCCAGGATCTGTGGCCTATGATGAGGCACAAAGAAGTGATTGTCCATGAGACATGGCCTAAATTGGTTGAGATATACTTTAGTCAGTACTGTTGCTGGGATGAATCCAAGAGCTGAAAGTAAATACGGAGTTCAGATTAGATGAGTTAATGAACCCTACTGACCATATACTCTTAATCTTTGTGAGAAGAACAAGGAGAGGAAGAGAAATATACTAACACAATTTTTATGTTAAAATGCTTTGATTTTTTCTTTCTAGTTCTAGTCTATGTCCTCAACAGAAGCACTTATGAAATTAGCTTTACTTGACAGCAGCCACTTCAGACTGATAACAGAAGTGAATCTTTTCTATTCTCCAGGAACTTATGGATGAAGGTGAAAAGGTTCACATCTATGCATACTAACAGTGTCAAAACAAACAAACAAAACAAAACAAAACAAAACAAAAAAAACCAAGCCTATCTCTTTATTTCATGTAGTTCTTGTGAAAAACAAAACAAAACAAAAACTGCCTTAGAAGACATCAATTTTAGAGAAAGAACAAAAGAATAAATAAGATTCTTTTAAATATTTTTTCTATCTCATTTTGTATTACTGAGACATGAATGTTATGAGACAGTATATGAAAGTATAATTATAATGGATAACTTTGCTTGAAATAAATGTGATTGATTTCTGGTTCAAACACATCCTCACAAGTTTATCATTCAGGCTGTTACAGCTTGTTTGTGCCTACACAAAAACTGCATGAATTGGATTTTCACTGAAAGAGAGGCATTGAAAGTGAGGCATAGTACCTCAGTCATAATTCCTTACTCTTAACCCCTCATCATAGTTTAACAATTTTTATTCAGTAAAAGAAACCATGAAATAGTCAGGTCACTGTACTCTGATATTATCCACTTAAAGGCAGAGAACAAAACATTACCTCTTTAAAATCTCCCTCCAACCTGAAAAATGAAAGGGAAAAATATCTCAGTGAGGAAACAAGTTCTTACAGTGTCAAACCATGATAAAAAACAAATTCTGCTACAGCTAATAATCATTGGAAGTGATAAAAAAAACTCCCAATACAGTAGAAGAAAATCTACAGAAGAAAATATGATGAGAAAATATTCTATCTGCAATTAAATTATCAAAGCTATCAAGACCTGAACTTTCAACAATTTGAAAGTGATATCTAAAAATGTTCTGATACTCATTGTACTAAGTACAATATTTTGTTTTATATTTGAGGATAGAGTATCAGATGGAAAATAAATAAATAAAAATGCAATAAATATTTTAATTCTCTGAGCCTTGTTAAACACTGCATAGCCATACAGAGTACACAATTAAATGTAGTGTAAATAATTTTTTATTTTAATAAGTAAAACAGAAAGAATTAGATGGCAAAATCCAGCAGTTTGATTTTGTGAGAAAGTATTTTTTTCTTATTAGAGAAAAGTGGAACAATGACTACAGCCAAAGTGAAAAAAAAACTGTTCCAGTTTCTGCAGCTTGAAAAAATACTGAAAGCTTTACAGATTACCTTCTAAATAAAATGTAGATAATGAAGGATAAGATAAGAAGATCCTTCACCACTGACAACTGAGTAATAAGAAAACTGTAAAGTTATTTTTAGAAATAGGTTCTGTGTAAGGAATAGCTTATGATTTTAGGCTGAGACCTGAGTTATCCAGAATGGTGATATGATGCAGATATACACCTCCAAGTTCTTTGTTTTGGAAAGAAGATAGCAGATTTACTTTGGTCTAATACCAAAAGAAATTGCAATCTCCTTCTGCTCCCCCTCTCATCCTTCCACTCTCAGTCTGTGTTCAGTAAACTTAGTGAAGATTCTGTGGAGCCAAGATCCCACCAACACTGAAGAAATAATAAATAAATGCACAGCTGCAACCTCTCCTGAACAGCAAAGGGCCACAGGAGAGAATCTGCACACCACTCTGAGATGGGATTCAGCTGAGACAGATCAAGCCATCTGTCTTTGCTGTTTCTGATGCAAGCTAGTTGTCCAGGATCCTTTCTGTCTCTGGGCCGAGATAGCACTTCCCAAAGGAAATTTATCTCATCCAAGAAGAGGATGTCCACGTTGAGTTGTCTATGTCACTTCATTGACTGGACAGACTTAATCTCTAGCACAGGGCAAATTCCTTGCAGGTGGTCAAAACTGAAATAAAATTCAGACACAAGGTAAATGAAAATCGATCTTTTACTGAGTAGGATTATTGCTAGATTATAGTTGGGTAGGCATATTGTAGTGATTTCAAGAGTCATTTGTTTTCAGGTGTCTTTCCTCTTTACTTTGCAACTACAGGTATTTATTATATAAGTAAATATTCCTTGCAGTAGGTGGTCAGGACAGCTTCAGCTGATTTTAGTGCTATCATGAGGCCCTCATCTCAATTCTTCACACAGGTCTTGCTGTACTAAACGCTGAATATGAATTGTTTCTGTCTTGTTCTACTGCATTTTGCCCAGCACTATGGGGATCTGCAAAGACAGCTGAAGTTCTTGCTTTTTATCTGTACTGTCATATTGTTATCATCACTTGTTTAGCATCAAGAGTCTTCCAGCTGTGTATGTTAATTTATATCTGGGTTCCTTTCCAGGATGAGCTAAATATTTCTTTGGTAGGAAAATCAAGAAGTGCATGCATTCAGGAAGATCTTTACCTTTGTGTGATAAATACAGAATTCAGAATTCAAATAATGCTTCATTCTTCTGGCTTCCTACCAGTTCAGCACTCGTATCAGAAAACAAACAAACAAACAAACAAACAAAGACTAAACTGCTGGCCTCTTAATGGACAGTGTAGGAGAAGCCTGAGCAGAGCAGGAATCCCTGCAGACATCTTGGTCTTTGCACCATTTCTTTGTGCAAGTTAGACACCAACTGGGGCATTTCCTTGGCTGTCAGGATGATAATCAGTTTCTCAGGCCATTCAGTGCCTGGACTCGGCAGACTTTGAAGATCTCATTCAAGATCTCATTCATCACCTTATATCAATTTGGTCTACAGTGAGAAATGCCAGACATTTCCAGAAACTTGGTACAGTGTAGTTAGCAAGCTGCAAAATTCTGCACCAGCTCTGTGAATTTCTGAGAAGACAGTCACACACAGACTGTATTACTGAAACCTCATATGAAGGGATTGAAACAACCTTATCTATTATACCAGATACTTTTCTCTGGCTGAAATTGTATGTGTATTTATTTGAAAATAAGTTTCAGCCTTTTAAAGAGCCTTATGTTTACTCTTTTATGTGTCAGAGGTGAAGTGCTGGAAAATTTGAAGGCAATGTAGTTTGCTGAAGTGCAGAAGTATGTTACTGGAAAAAAAGTATTTTTAAACTTTTCCTCATACAATATTCCAAAATCCAAAGTTCCATTATTTTAATTACTTTCAGATGAATATATATCCTTAATAATGTGTCTTCACTGACATAGAAAGATTGAAACAATAGCACTAATATAATTCCAGACATCTTCCACTCATCTTAATTAGAGGAGATAAGTTTGAAGATTAATTTAAATGACAACATTGTTAACTATTTTACTGCTGGTTGTCATGTCACCACTCTCCATACATTGTAAATGAATGTACCTGTCATTCTATGATGCTTTATTAATTTGAAAGACCTCTTCACAGAAACATGGCAGCAGGTTTATTTAGAATATGCAAATAACAAAGTAGTTTATTGCATATTCTTTCAATCACTTGGATAATTGGGATTCTTCTGCCACTCTGACAAATTAAGAATAAAACAGTATTTACATAGCCAACAAATTAAAAAAAAAAAAAGTATTAATATCCTAAAGAGAAGCTTGCTTGGTACAAATAGCTTCTTCTGCAGAGCTAGGTCATCTTCTTTGGGCTTACAGACAGTAATAAGTGATAAAATTGGGATGAACTATGTATGCTAAAATTAAGGTTTATCTGTACTCCTCACTGAACAGCTTGGTCTCCTGCTCCCTCATGATCTTCATGAGGGTTGCCATGTCACTGTAGTGCTCAGCCTACTCTGTCAGCTTGACTTTCTGGATCAGCTCGGTCTTGTCCATGTTGGCTCATGGCAGGGTGAGGGCAGTGTCGTAGCAAAGGCAAGAGAAGCTGGGGACATCACACTGTCAGTAAAGAGAATGCATGTCAGAGCCTGAGTCCACTGCACAAGGCCAGCCTGAGGGTGGCACCCAATCAGCTGTGCCTTGGAGCTGCAGTGGAGAGAAAGAGCCACTCCTATTGCAGGCAAGAGCAAGTGCTAAAGAGTTAAGATACTTGAAATTCATGATATCATATTTTTAGAGCCACTTCTTTTCAAAAAAGATGTTACAAATAGTACTTTTCAGAAAATACATCTTGTTATTTCTGTATCTGAAAGGTAGGAAATATTTTCTCCAAATTACAAATTAAAACTGACCAGAAGTAATGTTTTGATACTCCGAGAAGAGGGACATGTGCAATTGTCTGTATGCGTTGCCTACTACACTGAAAGTCAAAGTTCATCAGTTAGTAAATGAATGTTTTCATTTGATATCTTTGTAAAAGAAAAAGAATTTTTTCTGTTTAGCACTGAGCTAGAATGTATTTTTCCTCCAAAAGTGTTATGTTTTTAGTGGAAAAAGAAGACTCTCAGACTCTTGGTCACTGATCTCTTCAGTTACTTCTTGTCTTCAGACTTTCATATTATTTTCATGAGCTTCATCCCTCTTCGTACTTGAGGAACATATTTTTTAACGCAGAAAGTTGATACTTACAAATGAATGTTCTTTCCTATTTCTTACAGCAGTGGGATGAAGTAATTAAAAGCAGCTTTTCTGTAACTTTCCAGGCTTTGATATTTTACTAGCACAGCCACTGTTCATGTTGTCATCTTTTACATTATTCCATCATATCCAGAAGTAGCTTGATGAGAATTTCATGTTTGAAAGTTTCCAAACAAAGGAATCAATGTTATTCTCTCAAAGAAGCATAATGAGTTATTGTGACAACTGGATTTTCAAAGTCAGACAAAAAGTAAAATATAAAAAGCTCTGACTCAAAACCAGCCAACTTTCCTTCACCTAATTATTGTCTCTGTGTCTAACCAGATTCTTCCAGATAGCAAGCTAAATCAATTTTATGAAAGGTCCAGCAAAGCCAGAACATTTTCCCAAGTGATAGAGCAAATGAAATTTAGACTTTCTGTTCCAGTGTTGAAGTCTTATTGGATGTCCATTGTTTTCCACCTTCTAAAACTATACTTTTGCTTGTAAGACTGTTTTATTGACAGGACTGTTAGCAGTGAAAAGCTAGAATCCTAATATTGATATAGATTAAGAAAAAATCACTCTATTATCCTAGAAAAATCTATTCACTCTATTATCCTAAATCACACTAAATCACTCTATTATCCTTCTTTTGCATAGAGTTTAATTCTTTTTTTTTCACTCAAATACTTTGCTGGGACAGTTATGTCTTTATAGTTCTACCAATAAAGATTGATATACTTATAAGTTCATAAGTTCATAATTATCATAATCATACTTATGTGTTTTTGTAGCACATTAACAAAATGTAGTTCCAGATCTGCCAGAGATCTCGAGATATTTATAATACAAATGATTTTTTATCAAGTCCTGATAATGCAGAATTTTCTAACATGCTTAAATGAAATTTGGAAAATAGTAGTTTATAGCTATCTGGTGATAAGAACCATGTGTATATAGATGGAAATACCTGAATAAATTTTATGTAGGTCACTGTGAAAGTAATGTCTCCTATTTATTTCTGTGGAAACTAAAACAGATAAAAAAAGCATAATAGCACTATTTGATGGAGCAAATTCTCAGTTACAAAACACTATTACACTCTTTCAACACAGTCACTATCGTTAGCTACATATTTTCACTAGCTATACAGAAAAGCCTGTATGCAGCCTTCACCAAAATCTGCATGAGAAGGGGTGAGCCACTGTCTCTGTTACCACTGCTGAAACACGCCACCCACTGCTTCACCGTGTTCATATCTCTGTTGTGTCTCCATAAAGGTTCAGCAAGTGTCAGTGAGTGTCAGTGATGCCGTTTTTTCCACATGGAGGAATTCAATAACACACTTTTGCTTCAAGTGCACTTTCATATCAGACATTATTTTGTCAGACTGCCCCTCTGCTGTCATCTGTCATATGGCAACAAAATGTAATGGAATATTGTCGGGAAGGTTCAACCTCTACTTCCATACCACCAATCAGGCCATCATCATAAAACTGAAGGTATTACTTTTGGAGTGGCACTCGTATATGTATAAATATATACTGATTGTATATATATGAAAACCTCATCTATATGAAGAATAAAATGTATGCCATTTGCTTTACATCATGCCTATAAATCTTGAAGTGCAGTGACAGAAAGGGATTAAAACTGTTTGCATAAATGATTCATCTTGCTATATAGAATTTTTCATTTTCATAATCTGTTACTTATATTTATTGATAGACAAAACAGCAGGCAAGTGAAAAGCTTAAATAGGTGAAGCAGACTGAAATTAATTAAACAGACAGTGCTAGTTGAAGCATCTGCACGCTGCAGAGTACTCTGACCTGGGAACTGCACTTACCCTCAGGCCCCATGGCACAGACTCACTGTCAGATCTAAAGGCCTTTGTTAACAACAAGCTTATTGGTGAGATCAGTCACAGAGAATTGGTTTTGGTTCATTCCAAGGCAGTGAGGTTTTGTTTGTAGATGTCAGGAAGGATTTAGCAGAGAAGAGGTTATAGAGAAATAACCATTAGGATAACTAATTAAATTGAAAGATTTTCAGTCTTTGCTGGAAAAGATGCTTAGTCTGAAGGGGCTCACAGCCCTGAAAGTCATGTGCACCATTCTTAGACATTTCTGTCATATCAGAGGAACTGATTGCTCAAGGTGTAAGCAGAAGTATTTGCCCACACCTAATGTTGCACTGACCTAACCTGCAGAGAAACAACTGTTTCAAAAAAGGAGCAAAATACAGTACATAAATATGAGAAGGTTTTGTCTAGTATACTGTTCAGAAAATAATCTGATAGTGTTGGAAATAGGTTTCCAAACTCCTTGAATGAACAAAGATATCTAGGTAGGTATGGGTTATGCTTGCCCTACACTCGTAACATTATTTAACTAAATAAAGAATAATGAAAATAACTGAAACATTAGTAATAAAAAATCCTCTGTGAGTGTAAAATGTTTAGGATAGTAAGAATCATCACCTCAAATAATTAGTTTGCTGTTGCAACATATTGTTTTTCTTTATTTTCCAGAAAAGTAAAGAAAATATATATCCTACTAATCATTCTTTTGTTAGTTTCTTCAGCAACTGAAAAGGTAGATTTTACTGTGTTTGAAATGATAAAGTTATTAACTGTGGGGAGGTGGATCTCAAAGGGCATCCTGAAATTTGAATATGCGCTTGGAAAGATTAGTGAGCAGGAAACAGTGCAAAAGAAACTGTTTTGGTGACTCAGCAAAAGCAAGGGAAAGCTCTTCTGGAAACTGGGACTGACAAAGCTTAACTTTCTATGAATTTATATTTCTTGGGTCTCAGAAATACAGCAAGAAATCTGATCAAAGCTTCTCAAGCATTTGAAAAACTGAGTACCTGTTTCTGCCCTGTGAATTCTCAAGTGTCTAATAAAGAGCGACCTTGCAGAGTTATTCCTTAATTGGGATAATAATAGGATTACTTAGCTTCATTAAATTTCTAAACAAACAAACAATTTTAAGACTTCTGTCCATTTGGCAAAGTTGTTAACTCCATTTAAGAAGTTCAAATTCTGGACAACATATGCAACACAGCTCTAATTCTTCATTGTCTTTTTTTTATTATTATTTTTACAGAAGGCAACAAAGAAAAAAATAATATTTAAATCAGAACAATCTAGATCTCAGTCTATTAAAATAAATAATTACACCAAATATTCATAGAAAATATTATTTTATGGTTCTCTATAATATCTCTTCTATTAATTATATACCATGATTAGTATAACATAAATTATGTATGACAAAGATATTGAAAATCTTTCTACACAGCATGAAAACACAATATGTCCAGGAATGACAGAACAATGTCTGTTGGGTTTTTTGTTTGTTTGTTTGTTTTGTTTTGTTTTGTTTTTTGTTTTTTTAACAAACCTTATCTTATAGTACACTATACGACAATTTAAATGAGAGATCTTCTTAGCAAATTAGCTGTCTGATAACACCAGAGGCTAAAACCAAGAACTGATCAAATACAGAATGATTTCACCATTGTTTTGAAAATATACTCCAGTAGCTTCTCTTATTAATATATAGTTTAAATACTTCCTAACTACTTCAAACATGATCTAAAAATTTTTAATTGTAAAAATAAATTACAAATAATATTCTCAAATAAAATTTCAGGAAAAAATTATGTGTATATAGATTTTCCTGTCCAAATCCAACAATTAAAATCAATGACTAAGCTAATGCTTCACAGCTATAAATAATAATTACAAAAAAAAAAAAAAAAAAGATTTTCTGAATTTCAGAATTTTATTTCAAATGAATAGCACTGTGGACTATATGACATTTATATTTTTACAAAGTTGATAGTTATTATGATTAATATCTGCTAACAATTTTTTGCATTCAAGTTACAGAATTGACTATATCTGACTATATTCTCATCATTTTTGTTATGTTCAAAATACAGCCAAAAGAAACACACCAAATACGGAAAACAAATCTTTTGTTGTTAGTATAACTGAAATCTTATCCATTTAATCCAAGATTTATTATTAGTTCAGCTGCAATGAAACGAATACTGTGTATAGTTAAAATGGTACATGTAAACGCTTTCTAGGGTCTACCCATTTTTCAAACTCACACATGTAAAGCAGATGGCTTCAGTCAGGAGTGGGTCCATGTGTTGTCCACATCTAGGCTCAGATGACTAAGGTGCTTATGGTGGTTTTTTTTTTTCCTTTTCTTGCTAAAATCTGCTTGGTGTCACTCTTGTCTTACAGCTGTCCTGCTCTAGACTTTGCTCTCTATTATTTCTTTCCAAATCCACTGGATATCCAACTTTATTTCATAAGATCTCCTTTAAATGTGTTATTTGTGTTTTGTTCTTTTTTTACCCCTATTGAGACCCTGTCCCAGAAATGTGAACCTTCAACGACCAGTAATTGTTGATTAGTATGTTGTTTACAACCATGGGCCTTGAGTGTCAATTTTTGCCTGTGCTTAAGCATCCTTACAACAACCCTACTCAACCCACTACAGATGCATTTTATTCTAGGGTCAAAGAAAGTTTCTTCTGCACAGAAGATCACTTGATCTTATTAGCCTTTAGATAGAAATCTGCGTACATATAACAGAAAATACTACATTTTGCTATTGACCAAAGAAAATGAAAAGCTAAAGTAATATAAGTAACACTTGATAATTGCTGTTACAAGTTAAAACAAACATAGTATAGTCCAGACAAAGGCTGTGCATAAAGTAAAATCTTAATGCTTGTGCAGTTAGCTTAGCCCGTCGTGACCTATTACAAACCAAAATCCATATCTACATTTTCAGTTCTATGAGGTACATTTCTTTCATATACATTACTTTTTATGATTCTTTGTTTTATTCAAAATTAGCTAATGCTTGCTAAAAAATTCCACAAAGGCCTTATAAGAACAGCCTGTTTCTCATTGTGGTGAAATGTATTTATTAATGATGAACAACATGCTTCTCTCCAAATACTCTTGAAATAGCATCTTTCTTTTATGGAAATGTAGAGCCATCTGTCAATAATGTTTTTAATGACCTTTTAAAAAAATAACAATACTTATGAATTCAGATACATATTTTTCTGAGCATAAATTGGTTCTTCTATCATAGAACAGTTATGACATGCAAATAAACTTCTACCTGTTTGCAAATGTGTCTTTCACTTCCCCCTGCTCTGTTTTGCATCTTTCCAAACATCATCTACTACCTCTAACCTGCTCTTTTAATTCATCAAAGGCTTTACTAAAATCTAGGTAGATTATATTCACAGCCTTTTCTTCATCCATTAGGCGGATCACCTGGTCATAGAAGGATATCAGACCGGTCAAGCAAGACCTACCTTTCATGAACCCATGTTAGCAAGGCCTGATCTCCTGGTTGCCCCACGCGCAGTGTGATCTCACCCGAGACAGTCTACTCCATTGCCTTATAGGTTCATAGGTACATTAGGTTGGAAAGGACCTACAAGATCATCTAGTCCAACCATCCTCCTAACACCATCCCTACCCACTGACCTGTTCAGGCTGACAGGTCTATAGTTCCCTGGATTTTTCTTGTAGATGGATGTCACAGTGGCAAGTCTCCAGTCATCTGCGACCTACTTGACTGCTCTCAGCAAAAGCTCCCTATCCATCCTGGCCAGTCTTCTTCCTCATCGGCTCATCCTACAGCATAGGGGACAGCCTGTTAAGGTTTCACCTTAAAAAAAAGGGGACACCTTTAAGGTTTCTTTCTTGAGGAATTTCCAGCCTTCCTGAACCCCTATGCCCTTCAGTACTGACTCTGAAGGGGTTTTCCCAATCAATGTCCTAAACAGTTCAAAGACTGTCCTCTGTGATGACAGTCCACTTTTGCTGGCCCCACTCATGACTTTAACAAGAACAGAGAATTCATACATTTTGTGGTGGCTCTGCCCAAGACGACAACTGATCTCCACATCTCCCACAAGTCCTTCTCTGTTCCAGAAGACTAGATTGCTAAGTGGATTTCATATTGGCTGGGAAAGAGAATGTAGCTTGTTTTCTCATTAGCTCCAGACATTTTAAACTACATGCAATTCACCTGTTCCTCTATATCATTTCAGATGATTCATGTATTCTAGAGTAGATTATTGCTTCAAGTAACCTATGTTTAAGATGTGCCATGTTCCCACTTCCCTTTATCATTCTGCAAGGAAGTAACTAAACCAAAATTTTATCTCTAGATAGTTTTAGAATAATTTAAAAAATCTTGTGATTGACAGAACACTTTAGATATAAATTAGTACAGGGAAAATCTAAGCATATATATCCCCAAAACACTTTAGAATCAGAATATCACACACATTTTATTGCACCATTTAAAATGCAGTTTCTTGTATTTCCCGTCAGAGGATTTTCCTAGCAGGTTTTTTTGTTTGTTTGCTTGTTTTTTGCCAGCGCTTTAAAATACAGTGTAAGTTTTTATGAAGACCACAGACTAATTTAAATGACTAAAGGTTATTTTCTTAGAATATTTTTGGCTATCAACTTTAGAGTGAAAACAAGAAAGAAAGGGAAAATGTGGAAAGAGTGAGAGAGAAATAGAAGACTGTTTTTCCTTTTAATTGTATAGGTGAGATCACATACAATCCAAAGCTTTCATCGGTAGTTCTGTTTTTCATTGTTTGACTATACAGTTTGAATGACTATTTGTCAGGTTAAATGGAAGA